>NC_042615.1:386053104-386343381 GCF_901001135.1 Rhinatrema bivittatum
AGATTAACGAGAACATATTGAATGTCCAGTATTCACACTGGAGAGGGTCTTATGTATTGGAATTTCCTCTCAATATTTTACAGTAGATGAGGGAGAAAGGGTCCAGGTGCTTCTCTGGTATAGGTTATGAAAAGCTAAGTAAGAGGCAGGCAAGCCCAGTTTCGGCTGAGCCTGGCCCATTCCTCCCTCTTTATGACTCAAGACTGGATGGAAAGAGATTTAAAAAAAGGAGGAAGAAGGTGTTCTTGCCTTCCTAGGGACTGTTTGCCAGAGACAGGTAGAAGCTAGTGACTGATGGAGAGCCCTTGGAAGCTGACAGAACAGAGCTCTTTGCTATAAAGGGAGGTGGTCATTAAGCCACCTCCTCTTTACCCAGTTCAACAGACACAAAGCAAGTGCACTTACTAGGCAGGATACAGAGGCTTCTTTGGGTGTACTGGTTTGTGGGCCCTGGCTAGCTTGTGCCACATGATCAGATCAAGTCTTGACTCTTGAATAGTGCATGCGGGAGGGAGTTTTAGGGTTGGCTCAGGCTGGTTGGAGCTTGATGTTTGTATGGGAAGCCCAGTGGGAGAGGGGGCGCATTTGGTTCAGTGGTGCAGGTGTTGTGGGAGGACATGGGAGTTGTCCAGACAGAGGCAGCTGGTAAAAGAAAGGTGTTCTAACTTTTGAGGGAGTAGCATCCGTGCAGTGGCCTTGTGGAATATGGAGATGCTGGGGCATTAAGTAAGCAGCTGGGGTGCTTTGAGGAATTATGATGACCAATCCATTAGGAGCTAGATTTTTGTTGTCATGGGGATGCAGAATAAGGAATTCTGGTGGGGTTTGTGTACACACCTAGAATCTTGAGTGGAATATATGCAATGGTAGGCATTGCTGTGACAGAGGGATGACAGAGCCAGCTCTCTTATTGCGTAAAGTGTGCAGGTACTTGTGCCTGCAGGGGTCAACTAGTGCCATTTTTTGGTGTGTTTTGTTTTTTTTCATGTGGGTCGGTTAGATGTGAAAAGGGAATCCTAGAGAGGGCAGGTTTGATGCTTTTTTTCATGGGTTTCAGGGAGGGTATAATAGCTTTGGGCTTGGTGAGGGTATGCGTGAGTGCAGACTGGGGCCAGAAGAGGGTAAAGAGTGATGAGGGAGGCCTCTCATTGACATAGCTACTCTTGCAGTCCTAATCCCTCTTCTCTGGCTATGATGGGACATCTTCACATTTTGGGTTGCAGGATTGTTGCCATATTGCATTACACCCCCTAAAGCTTGGGAATTTTCAATCCTGTGGAGAGGGGGTAGTAGATTAGTCCCATGGCTTGAAACAGAGGAGCAATTTTCAGTCAAGAATTGCATATGGATTTATCTATGGGGCTTCATAGTTGATCTGGAGGTGTTGTCTTGGGGGTGGGTTAGGAAGACAGGGGACACAAGTGGTAGTGGGCAGGGGACAAGGGAAAAGGATTAAGGTAGGAAAAGGAGGGTCAGATGCTGGGAGGATGGGAAGTGTGGATTGGAATTAAGGAGAGGCCTACACTTATTTTAGGAAAGGGTTTTGGGAAGGCCTAGTGAGATATAGCAGGAGGGGTGCCTTGGGGCAGGAAACCGTCAGGTTCTTATAGGAGGGTTGCTTAAAGGTCAGACTGGGGTCCTTGGGCTGGGGGTTGGTAAGGTGGGAATGAAGTAGACAGTGTTTTGGGTGCACCAAGACTGTGAGATCCTGCTCCTCCCATTAGGCTTTGTTGGGACTATGCAATTGGTGGTGAGGGGGGAGTTTCTTGGGTTTAGGTGAGCTAATGCTGGTAACATCCCATAACCTATATCGATCATCTTTCAGTTGCAGGTCAGGTGCTTATATGAGAGAGAGTTCACAGGGTGAGGGCAAGTGGCAGGGTTACGGCCACGGACAGCCACTACAAGGCTGGCAGTGAGAGTTGTGAGCCCCAAGAAAAGAAGGGGAAGATACCTACTCTCTAGCACATACTTAACACTAGTGTTATAAGGAAGTGAGAGAACTTGCCAGGAGGATGCAGGTTACAGGGAAAGGCAATGAGCTAATCAATTCTCTTGTCAGCACCTTGACTTTTAACTTTTGTAGACCAAAAGGAATTGGAACTATGGAGGGCCAGGGCCAGATGTGACCTGTGCAAAGAAGCAGTCTCAAGGCTGGGTGTGAACTCTCTCTCAAACACACATACCCACCACATTCTTCACACATTTAACATGCTCAATGAGCACCAGTAGGAGAAGGGCAGCTGGGGGTTAGGGAAATAGGATTATTGAGGTAAAGAGGAGAAAGTGGCTAGAGAGAATGGGCTCTTTAACTCTGTCCTCTTCTCTTCCCTGGTGATCCTGATCCTCTGTACCCAGCTCTCTCTAAATTTCCCCATGGTCCTAAAGCCCCTAAGTCTAACCCCCTATCCCTGGTGATCCTTGAGCCCCTTCTCTGCCTGGAAAATCACCATCTACAGCAACTCTTCCTCTCCTTCCTGGGCCAGTAGAGTAGAGCCCTCCTCTTCAAGCCAGATTCAGCAGGCACACCTCTGTTTTAGGAGGAGGGGGCGTGAGCAGACTGGTTTGCAATGTCTGCTGTTCTCAGTCTCCTTAGACAGGAGTGTGGGGCCAAGAATTCAAAAGCATAGCCTATTTCACTGTCTCCTTGGGGGTGGGTGGTGGGAACAGAACAACACCACATACTTCTCCTTACTCGCTGTCTGCTCTCTTTCTCCCTCCAACACATCCAATCCTCTCTCCTCCCCTCCTTCACTATTCTTCCCCTTGCTCTGATCCTTTACTCACTCACTGCTGCCCCCTCTCCCCATATCTCATTCACTCTTGTGCCTTTTCATCCTCACCAGCGTGATCACCAGCCCCAGAGGTGCCAGAGGTTGGGATGATGGCCTGAAAAGCAGGAAGCCTACTCACCCATAGGGGCAGAAGCAGAGGGGCTGACATTCACCCTCCATCTTTTTTTTTTTTTTATTCTTCGCTATTGTCCTTCACAACCTTCTAAATTGTGCTGGGAAATTGCCCAATTGCTCTTATCTTATCTCTTATCTTATCTCAGGATAAGCAGCTCCAACCTGGCTGCTCTTCTCTGCTTCCTGCAAAGGCTGGGGTGGGGAGGAGTGAAGCACACATAATCCATGCCTCTCCTAGCTCTGTTCGGTTTCCGCAGGGGAGCTAGAATTCAGATTCACTGCTGGCTCTGTTCTGTCTTCTTGGGTCCCAAAAAAAGAGTAGCAGGATGCAGTTCGGGGTCGTTCTGCCAGAAATTAAGCCCTCTGTAATGGACACAAAAAAGGGGATAAATTAGCACAAGTTTGAAAGTAATGAGCAGTAGGTGTGTCATAGGTGGGTTCTTAGGGGCCGATGTAATAAGACCCGTGGCAAAACAGGCACTCGTTATGTGTGCAGGTTTTGATCACTGCGAACAACTGAAGATGCTGCTTCTGTGGGATGTTAAAAAAAAAAATTATGCAAATGACTTGTGCGCAGAAATCCTCACATGTACGTATCTAAGCGCAGTACAGGGCCTATGTAATAAGCGGCTGCATCCGCGCTCAAAACCCGTGCCAATAATCCATGCATAAAGGCAAGTGAGCAAGTGAGCGGGTCTGCCTATTAAGTGAAAGTATGACCCTGCAAAGTATTTTTAATATTTCCAATAACTGTCCTGCAGAAAACATGGCAAACATTTTCATGGATGCTAATTCAAAACAGTCTTGCTGCTCTTATGGCCGTGTATCTGTCCGCCCAGGGAAGCACCTACCATGGATGCTGTGAAAAGCGCTTTGCTAAACTGGTCACTCTGAAGCCGAGTTAGGCACTCAGCCAGGCGCTTAGGCCGCTTGTGTTCTTCTGTTCGTGGCAGAAAAATCTGCATGATCGGGCGCCCAGAAAGGCACCTAGCATACCTTGCCGTTTGGGCGCTCAGCTAGGTGCTTAGTTGCTTGCATGTCTGCACGATCGGGCATCCAGAAAGGCGCCTAGCTACTGTTGCCACTCGGGCGCTGAGCTAGGTGCTTACTTGGTCGGAAATCTATACGATCAGGCACCCAGAAGAGCACCCAGGGAAGCATCTTTAAGATGGCTGTTCTGATGCCCAGAAAAGCACCTAGTTAAGCCAGACACGCGGATGCCGAGAGAGGTGCTCAGCTAGGTGGTTTTCAGGACGCTCAGACACCGACAGAGGCTCCCCCGTTTTGATGCTGACACTTAACTTGTGCCCTGACCACGAGGCTGATACAGAACGGTGCGCTCGGCCGAGCGCACAGTTTAGTCCCGTTTGACCGTGCGTTTTACACGCGCTATTATTACCCCTTATACTGTAAGGGGTAATAGCGCGTGCAAAGCACCTGTCCAATCCCCCCCCTCCCGAAACTAATAGTGCTCATCACATGCAAATGCATGTTGATGAGCCTATTAATTATACTCGCGGGATACTGAAAGTAAAATGTGTTGCCAAGCCACACATTTTACTCTCAGAAATTAACGCCTGCCCAAAGGCAGGCATTAATCAGGCACAACACTGGGAAAAGGGTACAGAAAAGCATAAACTGCGTTTCTGTATGCCCTCCAACTTAATGTCATAGCAATATTAAGTCGGAGGTCCCAAAAAAAAAAAAAAAAAAAGCTGTCTGCTGGCCCACAGGTTGGAAAACGGACACTCAATTTTGCCAGCGTCCGTTTTTCCGAACCCATGGCTGTCAGCGTGTTCGACAACCGACTACGGTAAAATTAAGCGTTTGTTGTCAGACCTGTTGACAGCTGCTGCTTCTGCTAATAAGCAGGCGCTAGGGACGCGCTATTAGCATGGGCCCTAATTTAAATAAAGAATCATGGGGCGGGAGAACGGGCGCTCGCCTCGGAGCGCCGGCTCTCCCGCAGAGTTTATTGAATTGGCCTGCATGGCAGTAAAAAACCCACATTAAAAAAACCCACCCTAGCATTAGCGAGGCTCCCTGCATTGCCTATGATCAGATAATTGCCTCCTTTGCATGCTGTTAGAATGAATTTGCACAGGAAAAAGCGCAGGTCTGTGAGCGCGTTCGTTTGTGCTTTTTTTTCCTGCACACAAACCCCTATTACATTCCCGTATAGGGCTTTGCACGGGAAAATGAGTGCACAAACCCGCAGCAGCTTTAGCTCACCTTATTCCATCGGCCCCTTAGTGTTTAGGTTTTCCATCGTACTCCTGAAGAAAATAAATAAACCATGAGGAAAACTCACATTTAAATACTGTGGTGTTTAGATTGAGTTGGAAAATTGAGGTTCAGAAATCTTTGAAGGCTGTGTGTGAGTAAAGAGGTACTATCAGCCCATGATGATTTCTCTAGTGCCACCCACCAGCCTCCAGTTGCAACAAAGCACAATTGAATCTCCCTCGGCAAACAGTTTTTTTTTTTAAAAAAAAGGGACTTGTGTCCATGGTAAACCAATGTCCCCTTGTGAGAACTGTCACTATCTTTGCTTTCATTATATAACAGCGTCACAGGTACACCTTGAAAAAGGTGTACAGGGCAAGACCCTTAGAAGCAGCCTTCTCTCTCTGCACTACTTTTTGCCTCCTAAACCTGTCCGGTATCAATCATTGTAGATATACCCCAGCAACAGGAGGAGTGTGAAGAAATTGTCACAAATGGCTGATTAGCTTGTATAGAAAAGAACATCAGAGTATTGGACACAACTGCACAAATATAATTTGACTGAAAAAATTATGAAAATGTTAGCAACTTGCAAAGATTCTTAGTCCCTGCCAACCTGCAAGCCTTGGCCTCCTGGCTCAGTGGTTCTTAATCTTTTCTGGATCACTGACGCTTTTGGAAATCTGAGGAAAGTGATGGATTCCCCCTTCCCAGAACATAAAACATAACCACTTACACAATTTTTTTGCATCTGGTTTATGGACACCATGAAAGATCAGCCATAGCCCCACTGTTGAGAATCCCTGTTTTAGCTGCTGCCTTCTCTCCCCAACTGCACCAGAGCCAGCAAGTGAAGCTCTGGTTTTAAAATAATCCATGTCCTCGACCCACCCAGTGAATCTAACCAAGTTCTAAAGCAGAGGCTGAGTGCCTGGGTATTTTCTCTCACTGCAATTATAGTACTGCAAACTATGGCGATATAAAATTCAAAATACTGACTTTAAGCCTGATCTGGTCATGTCTGCTTTCTGTGAACAGATTTACCTATCTGTAGTGAGACTATCACTCAACCACTATCACTACAAGCTTAAGGGGGGGAGGGGGGGATATTTTGGGTCATAACATGTATTTGTTATGGGTTGCGGCCCATACACTTTAATTTAAAAAAAAAAAAAGAAAAGAAAGAAGCGTTCTACAAATAAAGCAATACCATAAAATTGTATTAAGAATAAAAAAAAAAAGAGAGAATTTTTTTGTAGTCTGGTGTTTTTTTTACCACTAACTATGCTGGCCAAGAATACACCACTTTGCCAGGAGTTTGCTGTCACCAAAATATCCATTTTTAACATCTATTCCTCTGCATTATAAAATGTACACTGGGGATGTACAAAAAAGATGGAATTTAAGCATGTTTTTTTTTGTAAGTTAATTTTCATCAAACCTCATTAAAAATGTGATAAAAGATGAAAAAGCAATCCTTTACAATTATGTGTTACTAAACTTGTAAGAGATAGACATGTCTGTAAAAACTGAATTTGCTTCATATATGTTGCTGAAAGCAATACATTTTAGGAAACAAAATACAGCTTCAAATTCAAAATATATTAAATCTATGTAAACATGTACACATTTTCATTTAAACAAGATTTCATATATTGCTATCTATCTCTTTTATATATATCTTTATGATTATACAAAAATAAGGTTTTAGAAAATGTGCAACCTGTCAATGCATTTTCACATTCTTTTTGGATACAAAAGAGGGTTGTATTTTTTTGTCAAAAGAAAATATATATGCTGTCAATAAATCTTACTGTCTCCAGGTCCTTATCCTATTTCATATTTTGACCTACAGCATTACTTCCATTGTGGTGGTGCAAGTGAAAACTGAATCTGTCTAATGTTCAATTTTTGGTAGAGTCAAAATAACGAGCAGCAATCAGGAGAGAAGACAAACCTTTTCTTTAAAGTTTTAGAGCCTCCTAGCTGCCAGGTGTAGTTCTGGAAGCTGGATCTTGGCGTTTACGACTCACTGTGGCAGAGACCCCCATGGTCCTATAGCAGGTCGGAGTCGCAGGGGAGGGAGCTGAGTTGGCTGTGGGGTCGGGCTGATCTCTCATCTGCGGTGACATCCATGGAATTAGTATAGTAGAATGTGTGACCTGGGTGGGCAAGTTTACTACTAGGTTTTATGTTTCTTCTCCCAGCATCCCAGTTTGGATTGTGGCTGCTGTAATGGGTATTCAGATGTCCAGCAGAATGATCAAATGTGTCCCTTCGATCCCCCAGGGCCAGGCTCCTGGGTTGAAGGTGAGCCGGCCTCTCATTTTTGCCACTATATTCCAGGCCGGAGCTGGTGGCAAATCTTGTGCTGAATTCCAGGTCCTTCGCGGTTTGGCCATTGGTTTTCTCTCCAAGGCCTTTGGCGGGTGAGGGGTATTTCTTCCTCCTGGTGTACTTGTTGCAACTCTCTGCGAAGCTAAGCGCCAAGGAGAAGCCCCCAATGATCTCAAAACAGCTGCCGAGGTAGCCCAGCACCAGGCAGTAGCCTACCTGGATGTCTGTGCCAGGGGCTGGGATGGTGCTGATAAGATGAGTGTACCACGATACCGGGATCAGGCTTAGCACACCTGAGACAAAAAGCACCAGCCCCCCGCAGCCAGACAGCAAGTAATGGGGCTCGTCTTGCCAGCAGCGCACACCCCAGGAGGCCAGTGCAATGCCCAGGGCGGTGACCACCAGGGAGGCCACCATCAAGCCACGGGCCAACTGCACCACCTGATTCTGGAAGTAGTTGTCGCCATTGTCAATGCCGCACTGGCGGCTGTGGGTGGCCTCCAGCTCCCGGCAGATGTCCCAGATGCCCTGGTGTTGCACCGTATCCGTTGATGTACCTGCTATGCTCCGCACTTCTCGCCAGTCCGGGGCCAGCGTGGAGGTCAGGTTAAGCACTAGCCCACAGGGCCCCAGCACCATGCCCACGATCATCACTGCCGGGGTCCTCATCCTCAGTCCCAGGAGACTGCACGCCTCGCGTCCTGCGTTTACTCTAATCTAATCTTGAGCATTCCTGGGCCCCACACTCTCTCTCTGCCAACATCAGGCAAAACCAAATCGCCCTGACGCACCGCTCTGTTTTGTGGCTGTACGTGTGAGGAGGCGGCTGCTAAACAACTCTGGAGCTCCAAGCTTGTTCTCCCTCTCTCTCTCTCTCTCTCTCTTCCTTTCCCTCACTCTGTCAACACAAGACGAAACCAAACCGGCCTGACAGAAACTGCTCTGTTTATTGTTGCTATACCTGCAAGGAAGCTGCTGCTAAACAACTCTGGGGCATGATTTCAGGAGGAGGGTGGGTGGAGACACTTACACACACACATGCACAGACTCTTTCTCTCTCTCTCTCTCTCTCTCCCCCTCCCTCTGCCCTGAGCCTGCCAGCTTCAGCTCACTCCACCTATCTACCTGTACAGAAGTGCTCCCAGGTTTATTGTTCAGTCTGCTTGCACACCAGGACTTTATGGTGCTGGCCATAGATGAGAGAGCACAGTGTCTCATCCCCCATGGCCTAAGTCACTTTCACAGAGCGTTTTAATTCCTCGTGCCCCCCCCCCCCCCTCCATGGAGGCAGAAAGAGAGAAAAGCCTTCGTCAGCAGCTCCCTTGGGTCACTTCTGAATCGGCGGGCCAGTTGCAGAATTGCAAGCCTTTGGACAGTAAATTTCATTACAGCACGCACGAGTCACGGGCAGGTGTGCTTTGCACCTGCTATTCGTGCAGGCATCCAGGCGTGCGTGAAGCAGCACACAAACGTTTTACGAGCGAATGTATGTGTGTCATGTGTTCTTTCCCCCCTTCAAACACGCAGCTGGGACTGCCTCTCTTTAACTTGGCTAAACTTAAACACCAGGGTGGGGGAGGCGCACAGTATTTAGACCAGACAATTTATCCAGATGCATGTCTATGAATATTGCCTCCTTACTATGCTGTATAATGAATGTAGCATTGCCTTGCCCTCCTTCATCTGCCAGGACAAGTTTAACTTCACAGAGCACAAAGGTTGCCTGATGTTATCACACCGAAGGGCTATAAATCTTTCTCAGTGAATCTTCCCAGCAGACAAAAACTTTGCTGTACCTGAACTTGTGCCATTCCTGTTGTGTTTTAAAGACCCAGTCCCTGTGCACTAGGCCACCACTTCCATCCCAGACTTGGGTACTTCCGTTCTCTGGCTCAGCCAGGGCTGGGGGATGCTGCAGAGAACCTGTTCACATTCCCTTTTTCCCGGGGGTGAGGAAGTCATGGTCATTGCTTAAGGGTGTAACCTCATGGTGGCCTTCAGGGCCCAGGATTACAGGTTCCACGAAGGATATAAACAAACAAGCAGCGTGGGCCCCATGCCCATGAATATCCATATAATGACTAGACTGGGTACGCTGTATGTGGGAGAGGGAATATAAAATAGGGGAGCATTCTCCAATTAGCTGTGAATGAAGGCTCCTGGTGCCAGATCCCAGCCCTAGAAGTACAAAGAAGCAGGAGGAAACTGTTGGGTCCAAAAAAATCGTTAAATATGTATTTATTTATTTATTTTTATATACCGTCGTTCATCCAAGGATATCGCGGCGGTTTACAGGAAACAAAAACAATACGACAGAGCGTAGTACATAGAACAAGGTAGTGATAATTATGAACTAGTATAAACGTAATTGAACAAGTGTAACATTATACATACATATATAAAATGTGTATTTTATATATATGTGTATATTTTATACATATATAAAAAGTGTAACATTATACATACATATATAAAATGAAACTGCCCCATCCTTAGTTTAAGTTATTTCATAACAGAGATTCAGGTTAAAGAGCAATGCTATTGATGATAATAATAAACACTAGTGTACTTTCATATCATTGAAAAACAAAGTTTCAATTAGGACTAGCTGACTCCCCAGGAAGCCCCTATGAATTGTTTTTCCAACCCCACCCCAGCATAGCCTACCATACCACTCTGGGCCCCAGTACAGCCTAATAAACCCCATTGCAGACTACCCAGCCACTCAAGCCTCCAGAGATCAAACTCATTCTCTGCGTGCGAGGAGCTCTTTGCACCGAATGATTGCACACACATACAGCCTCTCACCAAGTGGAAGATAATTAATCATGTGGCACTCTGTGCACAGGACTGGGGTAGCTCCCCCTCTCGCTGCTGGACTACTGTCTGCATCTTAACTTTGTCCAGTTGTTAGCAATTTAAAATTTCTGGGACATTCAAACAAATACATTGGTTTATTTTACATTTGTCCAGTTGTTAGCAATTTAAAATTTCTGGGACATTCAAACAAATACATTGGTTTATTTTACATTTCTCTATCAGACCCCATGGCCAGACTAGGTATTTTGGGGGGAGGTGGAATCCCCAGGCAGTTGTGAATGGAAGCTCCTAGTGCTAGATCCCAGCCCTGATTCCAACTATGTAGGAAATATGAAAGAGTAGGAGGAAACTGCACAAACTTTCTAATCTACAAACAGTCACCCCAGTAAAAATTGTTTTCAGACAGATGGACTGTCATATTTATAAAGAACTGAGATTTCATGCATAGAAGTGATCTAATACAAACAAATTTCTAAGGAGTTTATGGAAATTTGGACGTAATTATGTATTTTTTTTCCACTTTATGGCTGTTGTTAAATCTAGCGCTGGGACAACTATTTGGAGCATAGGTGCTAGCTCTGTGGTTGCTTCAGCATCCCTAATACTGAGCATACTCCCTCACAGCATCCATGGAGAAGTAATTTGTATTGAGTTTTAGCACCACTAATCATTTTGAAAAGCTGGCTCCCATGATTTGGAGTATGGGGCACAATTTTCCAGGAATGGATCCATTTTTAAATCATGATCCACAACTAGTTTGACAACCAGAAATCTCTCTTTCTTCTGTCCACGCCCTTTCCCCACCACTAGTACCCCTCATCTCTTCCTTTCTGCTTGCTACATCACAAACAAGGTACAGGGCATGACTGGAGAAGCAGGCTGCAGCTTCATTTATACAGATCTCTGATTATGTCATAACATAACCAAGACATGGACTCAAATTGCCTTAGCTATACCTTAGTAATATCCAAAACAGTTTGGCTCAAATCCATGGGCCCTGATTCACAAGAGCTGAGACCCGCAGTCCACCTGCCACCTTGTAGCGCCTAGCCAAGCAATGCCCCCCAATCTACAACCCCACCCCCTTTCAGCCATGGCACCCCCCAAGGGGTATTCGCCTTTTTCCAATCCAGTACTGCCTCTGCTTTGCAAATGCCCCTTTTCACCTAGCAGTACCTGGGGATAGCATGTGGCCTCCATTTTAAGGGGCCAGTGACCACAGTGTTGACCCAGTGACTCCACCACATGGGCCCAGAACCATTTGCTGAGTCCCAAGTCCATCCCCAATATCTATTATATTCCTGGTCCGTCCCCCCCCCCCCCCCCCCCCCAAAAAAAATCCGGTCCCAAGCAGTGAAATCTGCATGCTACATCTCCCTCAACCTTCCTCCAGAACCACCAGCAACAAAGGCTGGGTGGGTGCAGACTTACTGGCTAGGAGGGCAAGCCATGTTAAAGGGCTCTCCCATTCAGTTCCAGGAGTTGATACTAACTTTTGGAGGGTTGAAACGGTGCTTCCTTCCTACACTCTGCTATTTTCTGTGATTTTTACAATTTTGCATGCTTCTTCAATTTCTAATTTTTTTTCTTTTTTTGTTATTCAGATCATTTACCCTGACCAGAGTTCTGTGATCAAGGTTTACTCTTCAACAACTTTCCTAATGGTTTGAAATCACCATCATTTTTCTATAAAAGAGGTATTTCAGGTTGAAATGCTCTGTTAATATTATTTCAGCAATCCCTACTTTTAAGGAGTTTCTTTTTTTTACCCCAAAATAAAATGTATAAAGCTACAAAAATATTTTTAAACATTCAGTATGTACAACTGCATAGATACAAACAATGGGCTTAAGCTGGTGTCGTTCACTGCAGCGGCAATACTCAGCTTTTCTGTCCATGAGCTCAGCTTTTATTTCCTCCAGTGCCAAGAACCTGTTTACTGGAAAAAAATAGGAAACTGACCTGCCTCAAAGGCAGATCCACAGCTACAACAGACAAGCGCTGGGCTCGAGAGTGGCTTCTTCTCTGCCAGGGCCAACAAATTCCTTTTTTTTTCTGTTTGGTGCTTTATTTATTATATATTATTTTTCGGTTTGGGTACAGCAGCCAGTGAAAGCTTATTCAATTTATGGAACATTGAAAACAATCTAAATAAAGATATTTCGATAAGAAATGTCTTAATATTGTTTTAAGAAAAAATGTGTAAAAACCAGTGTTTGTCATGCTCTCATACAAAGTTACTGATAACTGGCACGAGATGCGTGTGCAAAAGGGGCTGTGATGTCAGTATGCACTATGCACAGGGACCAGTATGGAGGCAGTGGTGATGGCATTAAGAACCTTACACCTCGGTGGTAAGATTAAGGTGCAAAGAAAAAAATGTTCAGATATTTTTGAGACCTATGATTATACTTTGAGCTACATTTAAGCTTAAGTGGATGGATACATTGAGTTGCTCAGTTGAGTAATTACTCTTAAGCAAAATAATTGAAAGCTTGCTTTGTTTATGATGCTCTCTATCTCTCGTGTCTGAATGTCAGTGTGATCTCCTTTGGGTTCTTTCAGTTAATTACATTCATTATGAACATTGGCCTATGGAGACCTGCATAGCAGCAGTAAGTGGAGGAGTGAGGAAAGTGGAGTAGGTCAGAAGGAAAACAGAAACTGGTGAGGGGGGGGGATATGAGAGAGAGGGGAAGAGGCTGTGGGGGGGGGGGGAGATTGGACAGAGGCTGAATGGAGGGAGAGAGAAGTGAAAGGCTGGGAGAGAAACAAAGGGAAGAGCGTGGAGGGTGAAACTGCGGGGGGAGAGATTCTGAGGAGCAGAGTGAAAGATAGCGGAGCAAGAGATTTGGGAGCAAAAAGAGAGGAGGGAGAGGTTGCTGGGGAAGAGAGAGACTGAGAGAAGACAGAAGAGGGAATGGTGAGGGGATGAGAGAGAGGTAGGAATGGGCTCCAGGGAAGAGAGAATGGGGAAAGAGACTGGGGAGCAGAAATTGAGAGATGGGTGAGAGGCTGGGGAGTGGGGGAGACAGAGAGATTGGAAGAGAGAGAGAGGGCTGAAGGGGGAGATGGGGAAAAGAGACTGGGAGAGAAAAGACAGATTTTGGAGAGAGAGGTTGGGGTGAGAGAGAGGGAGGCTGGGGGAGGAGAGAGGGGAATAGAAGCTAGGAGGGGAAAACAGAGGAGAAATGCTAGGGGAAGAGAGAGGAAAGGTAAGACAGGTTGAGGTAAGAGAGAAGGGAATAGAGAGATGGGAGACTTGCTAGTGGAAGAGAGGAAATGAGAAAAAGCTTGGAAGGGGAGGAGATAGAGGCTGGGGAAGAGAGAGAGTCTAGGAAAGGAGAGAACCTGGAGGGGAGGGAAACAGAGGGGGAGAAATGCTAGGGCAAGAGAGTGAGTGGCCAGGGGAGAGAGAAGCTTGTGCAAGGTGAGATAACACTTCCTTCTATCCTGTCCTCCTGCCCAACTGTGAAATCTTGTCATTATTTAAAGAGCATTTCATCTTGTTAAAAAATAAAGGAAGCAGAAGTAGAAAGATGGATGAGAGGCTATTTTAGAAATGTTTCCCAGGTGTAGTTTATGATTGACATAATGATGTTTCAGCCTTATTTTTGAGTGTTTGGACTTGGCAGAATCCATACAAGGTCTCACTTTTTAAAACAGGCATCAATGCCGCACAAGCCCTGGAAATAATTGTGAAATAGGGATCCAATGTATTCCATTCACTATTGGATGTATGGTGCCTCACTTTCTTTGGCTGTGATTGGATAATTGCAATGATTTTGGCCCTTCTTTTCCCTTTTCCTCGGAGGCAGTCGAGCAATTTGCAGGCTTATTCCAGGAAATGCCTGCAGGTTCATTCCTACAGTGCTCTGCTTGCAAAACATGTTTGGATATACTTAGTGCCAAAATAAATGTGTGTACACCTATGCTGTTTATCTTGATAGTCCTACAAGTAATTGCAGATTGCTATGAGAATGACTGTGAATGTCAGGTGGTGACGAGTGAGGAATTTAATTCCTAGAGACACCGTTTCCTGAAATGATATATTTGGATTGGAAGTGTCAACTAAGATTCTAACATTGGTTGCTAGTTTAGGTAATATATTAGGCCTGACTGATCTAAACCTGTTTGGCAGTTCTCTTGGCACAGCAGATTTGATGTTTACGAACTGCTGGTAGAAAGTGTTTTATATTTAAGCACATTTTCCCAATTTTTTTTTTTTTTTTTTACAAAAGTACTTCTTGCAACAGAAGAAGAATAACCTGATTTAGAAATGTATTGGTACCCCGGTCATTTTCTTATTCTCCCATTCTGTTCAACCTTCACAAAGTCTTTGATGACATGCTGTCTCTGGTTTAGTGGCCTAAACTTCAAGAATGACATGGAGAGTTTGGGGCACATCCAGAGGAGAACAGCAAGATTAACAAAAGTTCTATTATTTAGCCTAGAGAAGAAAAGAGGACAGGGGAGTATTTTGTCCTTTTGTGATTACTCTGTATAGAGACCTTTTTTATGTGACTTTTGCTGTACATTTTAGCATTTGCTTTGCCCAAACATTGTGAAGGCAAACAGAAGTTAGGTAACAAAATAACAAAAGCTAAGTTAGACAAAGTGACTGGAAAATATTTCAAACAGTATCGCTATCAGTATGATTTTCAAAACTAATGTCTGAATTAAGTGCTCTTCCGTAACACAAAAGCTGTAAACAATTACTACGTTCCAGTAACCTATTGTATATGTTCTATAAATCAAAGAGTTCGATATTCAGAGCTATTTAGCTGGATAAGTTGTGAGTGGGATATGGGGAGGAGCTACTTATCCAACCAACAAAGCCAAGTAAGTAGCGACATTCAAACTTATCTGGTTATCCGGATCATTTATCATTTCATGATAGGGCCTTAATGTGCGTGATAATGGCCTAACATGCGCGATAACATCCTAACACGTGCAATAAATACTGCAATGCAAATGTTATGCAAATATACAATTGAGTATGCAAGTGGGAGGAGAATGGGAGGAGTAAATGCAAAAGAGGGTCTTCTACTGCTTCCCATGGCTGATTAACATACAGTAATGCAGGAATTATAAGATGAAATCAGAGAGATGGTCTCTCACTATACCTGGCCTCACCAAACAATTGGTCATCCTGCATTTCCTGGCATCTGACTTCTTCCAAATGACAGTAGGGATAATACTCCAAACCTGGAGAATGTTCCAAGCACTTTTTCCTGCTGTCTGGACCAGGTCATAACAGCTGTATCCAACCACCTTGATCAGTACATAATAGTCCCTCGGGACAGGCAGCCTTTTATGCCATAGCACAATTTCCAAATGTTGTGGGAGCTATCGACTGCACTTACATAGCCATCATCCCACCATGTAACAGGGAAGAGATCTATTGTAACAGAAAGCTCTTGAACTCCATCAACGTGCAAGTGGTCTGTGACGCATGACTGTGCATCCTCGACGTTGTGGCCAGGTACTCGGGATCTGCACATGATTCCTTTATACTTGGGCAATTCGGTCTCTTTGAAAATTTTGAGGACAGCCTCTACGGTGATGGTTGCTTTGTAGGTAAGACACATGCTTCTTTTGCTAATTACTTTCTGGCGGGTAGTAACAGCCTTGATTACCTACCAAATGGCTTGTATTGTTAGGTATAGATGCCAGAGCACCAGGGCATGTTTTTCTCTCCACGTGCTGGAGAGGCCTGCTAATAGGGATGTGAATCGTTTTTCTGACAGATGAAAATATTGTACGATATTTTCTAATCCGTCAGATATCGGGGGGTCCCTGAAAGCGATAGGAAAACCCCACGAAATTTTCATGTGGTTTTCTTATTTGGAGGGGGGTGGGAAGAAAGGGCACACAGAAAAACAACCCCCAAACCCACCCCGACCCTTTAAATCAAATTATTTAGAATCCCCCACCCTCCTGACCCCCCCCAAAAACTTCCATAAAGTACCTAGTGGTCCAGCAGGGGTCCCGGGAGCGATCTCCCGCTCTCGGGCCATCGGCTGCCACTAACCGATGTCCCTTTGCCCTTACCATGTGACAGGGGATATCGGTGCCATTGGCTGGCCCCTATCACATGGTAGGAGCAATGGTTGGCCCGTGCCATTTTTTAAGATGGTGCCGGCCGTCCATTGCTCCTACCATGTGACAGGGGCCGGCCAATTGCACCGATAGCCCCTGTCACATGGTAAGGACAAAGGGCCATCGGTGCCATTTTGTTTACTGGCAGCCGACGGCCCGAGAGTGGGAGATCACTCCCAGGACCCCCGCTGGACCACCAGGTACTTTAGGAAAGTTTTCGGGGGGTCAGAAGGGTGGGGGATTCTAAATAATTTGATTTAAAGGGTCGGGGTGAGTTTTTTTTTCGGGACAAGCCGGAAAAAAAAAAGCGTGTTAGAACCGCCGGAAACAAGGATCTCCTGCGGTTTCTACGAACACGATACTGGAAATGACTCCAAGTACCGATTCACATCCCTACCTGCTAATATTGTGTGGCCACACAATGTACTTGCCACCAAGCTTTGTGAGTGGGCAGCCACTACACAGTTTCAAAGGCTTTACTTAAAATATTTCTCCTTTCTAAGCCTCAGATTTCCAGCAGTAGAAATGTTTCCTTACATTCTTTTAGTATCCACACTGCTGGTACTCCAGAACCTGTGTGGCCAGTTAGTCTTTAGTCAGTGAGGATCTCAACTGCAGTTTGTCTTGACCATCACACTGGCAAAACAAAAGTCTACCAATAGTTACTTTAGGACCTAACTCAGGATCCACCATGTCTACCCACAGAAGGCCAGGACAAGATGCTGAGTGGCAGCCAGCTTTGCCAAAGCCTGATACTATGCCAATTTGAGTGTTAGCAATCAACTATCCCTTCCTTGTAAGAAAGCTAAGCAGAGTGTTTGTATCAGCTCTCCTCTTGACAATCTTTCTTTTACTCAAGCTTCCTCTGTCTGGCGCCATGTCTGAAGAAACCACATTGGCCTAGTTAGGGTTCATCTGACAATGCTGCAATTGATTGTACTAGAAAAGTGTACGATAAGTAAAGGGAACAACAAATGCATGTGTCTGGCCAAGGTTTTCGGAATGACTGTGACTGTAAAAGAGCCAGGTCGCTACATAGTGTTCGTGTAGGCCTGCCAACACATTATACATAGCTTGCCCCTAGCTTGTTGTGTTTGGCTGGCTGGGCCTAGGTTTTGGACACAGTCCTAGACCTCACATGTGTTGGACATAGTAGCATAGCTATGCTGGGACTCCAGCAGGGCCTGGAACATGGAGGCCACCAGCTCTAGAAATCATGTCAAGCCTAGGTAGCTGAGAAACATTAAGGCACAGTGTCAATCTACAGCCTGACTGTAAAATATATCATTCTCAGAGTAGACATTTAACAGACTCATTCCATAGTGAACATCCATGTCCTTTTGATGATTTGCAGCTGTACATGAGATGCATTGGGTCACAAGAACCTGTAAAGACACTGATGCCAATACTGCATCAGCTGTGGCAGAGCCACTGCAGAGTGCATATGTATTTATTATTTATTTATTTAAAATCTTTCTATACCGTCGTTAAGCTAGGTACCATCACAACGGTTTACAACAAGGCACAAATATTAATGTTGGTATTAGTCTTGATTTTTATCCACTAAACAGGTGCCATCAGGTTACGGTAACATAGTTTCATCATAAATACTAAGTGGTGTGTGTGATACATTATGTCCATTCTTATCTGTGACCGCTTTAAAATAGATTAATCATAATATCTTATCCTTTGGTGGTGAACGAAAGTATAAAAAAAATACAATACACACACGTATAGATTAGGGTAATGTGTGTGGGTGTTCTGCAGACCGCATCCTATACTCTTCGGATTTTACTCTCCATTCTCTCTGTGATACGTTTGTTTAAATAGCCATGTTTTTAAATTGTTTCTGAAGGTTTTGATGTCTCTTTGTAAGCGGATTTCTACCGGCATGGTGTTCCATAGTATGGGTCCTACTAAGGAGAGCACCCTTTCCCTTACTTGGGTTAGTCTTGCTGTTTTGACCGAGGGAATAGTTAGTAATGCTTTATTTGCTGATCTCAGGTTTCTTTGAGGGATGTGTACGCGAAGGGCTGTGTTCAGCCATTCAGCTTTTTCGTTATGTATTAATTTATGTATGGTACATAGGGTTTTGTACTATATTCTTTGCTCAATGGGTAACCAGTGTAATTCAGCTAGGATTTTGGTGCAGTATTAAGCTTTCCTAAAAAGCATGTCAAGGATAGTGTCATTCCCAAAATGTTCAAAGGTGTTTGCAAGCCAGCACACCTGTGAGGGTTTGGGTGAAACCATACACACATGCACCGGCTTCCAGCTACCTCGGCTAAATGTCAACTATCACGTCCACACGGTTTGGGCCTTGTCTTTTGGGATGTCACGTTGGTAATGTTAACTTCTCAGGGAGCCTAGACAAGGATGCTGTTTGGAGTGGGTGAAGGCAGGACAGGGAATCGGATAGTGTTATGTCTTTACCTCTATTAGAAAGTCACGTCCCAATTGTCAAGGTCACAATATGGTTTTGAAAGACTAATATCACCCACATGTCTCCTAACCAAATCTTCCCCTAATTGAATCCATTGCAAAAGTGTGTTTGAAGCTATTTGCCTAGCCTGAACAGTCTCGAGTAGCCTTTGCCCACTAAGATGTGACGGTGAGGGCTAATCTTGTGCTGCTGTATGTATGTACCTCTAATTAATGCAGACTTGTGTGTTAGTAGTGATAGCTACTATCTTTAATACTCCTTATTAGAGATGTGCTTTGGGTAAAAATTTTGTGTCGGGCTTCATTTCGAGGCCCCCCGCGGGAATTTCGTTTTTCCCATGGTTCGGGGGTTTTTTTTTTTTCGGGGGCCCCAATTTTCAGGTTAGTGCACACTATTGGGAGTTACTGCATGTTAACTCCTGTTAGTGCGCTATTAGCTAGCTATTAGTGCACACTAACTCCCATTAGCGCGCACTAACTAAAAAATGAATTTTTTCAGAAATTTCGGAAAAAATCAGTCGTTTTTCGGTTCTCCCGAACCATTCCAAATTAGGTAATTTTGTTGACATTGCCTAATTCGGAAAACACGATTGCACATCCCTACTCCTTATGCATTCTCTGGGCATCTTTAACGCACATAGGTGTAGGATTCCTGGGGTGAGCTGCATGCAGAAAGGACAGAGGCCAGGGTGATAATGACATAATCAGGTGATTTAGGGTTAGATGCCCCTGACTTGTAGCCTCCCTCTGAGGAGTAGCTGTCATATAGGCTGTGTCTCAGGTGGTGTTTGTCACTATAACTATTTGTGCTGAGCAAGACAGGTATGCTAAGAGACTCTTAATCATCAGCTTGATGTATAGCATCCTGGCTCAAAAAGGCACCTACAAGATGCCTGTATGTTAAACCAGCCACAGTGCTGAATGTATAGGCCTACTGCTCCCAGACATCTCATGTGTTTTCCCTGATGGTTTATGCACTTTCTGTGTTGGTCTCTTGCAAAACACCCATTAATTGCCACCTGAGGCCATGAAGGGGCCCATGTCAGTAACTGAGACAAAGTACATACCATATATGCCTCAGACAGGTTTGTTTCTGGTGTGCCAATGTGCATAAGGGTCTATGCCAAGTAATGACTCAGACTACCTCATTAGCAGTTAGGGACCAGGTCGCCACAGATGCTTGATTATAAAGTGTCCAGGAACCTACACATTGCCCATGTGTAGGTGCATGAAGTTGTGCTGGTAGCCAATTCACCACAGATATGTGTGTGAGTGTCTGTGTGAGTAAGTGTCGTGCGGTGTTAGCCTCTGTCAATATCTGTCAATATCTGTGTGGAGGGTGCTGTAGGCCTAGTAACTCTGCAATGCATACCCCACAGCAGACAGTGTGTGTGTGTGTGTGTGTTCATTTTGTACACACTGTCCTTGGCCAGCAGTGATCCAGTGCTTCCACTCATGACAAGGGTTTCCTCAGAGATCTGATAGTATGGGCTATTGTCAGAATGGCCTCATGTGTTGTACTCTGACCTTCCCCCTAGGCCTATCACTGGTAAGACCTTGTGTTGAGAGGGGGAGGGGAGTGACAATTGGCAGCATCACAACTGCAATATGCAGTCTGACAGTTTGGTATGACTTGACATCTGCCTGTAGTGCACCCGTCCTCCTGGCAGCTCTTCTGCCTAGTACAGGGAGTGGTGCCAATAGTCCTGTAAAATGGGGGGTGTGCAGGGTTCTCAGAGTTCTGCTGACAGGAAGGTCTAGCAGGTTTGGATAGAGTGTAGTTGATAAGCTGTCCCCTGAATGTGGGGATGCAGGGATAGCTGGAATGCAGAGTCACAATGGCCCCCTCATGCAAGCAATGTTGAGTGGCAACATATTGCTGAGACCTGTGGGAGTGTATGTGTGTGTGTGTGGGGGGGGGGGGGGGGGGGGGGGGGGGTGCAGGTGCCTGAGGTCTGCCAGGACTCAGATTTGAGGGTCCTTTTTTCCAGACAGTGGCGTCTTTAGCCTCCTCTTTGTAGATCATAACATGTACAGTCGAACTACAGGGGGCCACAGCAAGCCACATCATTTGACACATATTGACCATCTGTGTATGCTGGCAGGGTATACCTACCTATCTGGAATCAGGCATATGTAGCTCAATATTTTTACTGTGCAGACATAGAAGTGGTGGCATATATCTGCTGTCTAATCTTTAAACCTTTGACATTTAACTTGGCCAATAAGCAAGCTTAGCATTATGCACCATTGTTTTGTTTCAGGCTGCTGGAGCATAGAGTTATCTGCCATGTGACAACTGAGGAGGAGTGAGGGAGTTGTGTCATGTAGAGAATGGCCACAGGCCAAGAGCAGACAATCTCTGCTGCTTGGGGCCAAGCAGACTGGCACAGACTGGCTGCCACCCCTATATTGGTCTTACCTCTGGATCTGTCTTATCCTTGTAATCACATTCTTAGCTAACAGGTATTAGACAGTTCCACAGGTGAAGCCAGTACAGGGGTGGCTGCCGGTCTGTGCCAGTCTGTCTGGTCCCAAAAAGCAGCAGCAGAAGCAACCCTCTAGATTGTCTGCTCTTGACCTGTGGCCATTCTCTAAACAATACAATTCCCTCACTTCTCAGTTGTCACATGGCCATGACACCTTGTTCCGGCAGCCTGCAAGTTGATGACCTATTTGGTATAGTGTCAACCATAAAAAGGGTTGGGTACACATAGCATTTTAATTGTACTGAGGACACAAGTAAGGGTGCCCAAGGTAAAGTTGTGTGTGGCGATGACTGAAACTTCCACTTAACACCACACAAGTTTGACATGTTCAAAATGTACTCACTGGCTCTGGCCCCTGCAGCTGCACATTTCAGCTCACAACTGATGAACCAAACTCAGACTTTATAACTGTTCAAGTAGGTCTCTGAGGAAAGAGTGACGTCATGAGAGTATTCAGGCCCAGAACCAGAGAGAAGTCCCATTGTTAGGTCAGAGGTGATATATTTTCACAATGGAAGAGGACAATGATTTGTTGTAGTTGCATTATGACAGACACATAGCTATCCCACTGATTGGACCCCCACAGAGTGAATACATAGCTACTGCACCTGTAGCCAAACATTTTGACACCAGTTGTACCAGACAGCATATGAAGCTGAACACTAGCTACCTAGTAGCCATCTCAAATACAGACCCATGTATCCAAGACTCAGCTAACAGTATGCTGAGTGAAGGAGGGCAACAGGAGCCAAGAGTGAAGTTCCGCAGTAAGGAGCTTCAGGTTTAGCTCTTGCTGTCTTCCTTGGGAGCATACACTGAAGGGTAGATTTTTAAAAAATTGCCTGATCGCGTACTTTTGTTCGCGCACCAGGCGCAAATAAAAGTACGCTGGATTTTATAAGATACGCGCGTCCTGGGGCTCTGCGCACGCCAGTGGCCTATGCAAAATATGCACGCAAAATATGCACGCAAAATATGCACGCCTATGCCTATGCAAAATAGGCACGCCGGCGCGCACGTAAATCCGGCCGCATTTACGCACACAGGGCATTTAAAATCCACTCCTGAGCTTTCAGTTTATGGCTTAGGCCATATGGTATGACCTGTCAGATAAGTGCCTAGTTGGAATGTGCAAGGGCATAGTAGCTTGCAAGATCATGTGGAGGCCACATCTTTGACCGCCTCAATCCTTAAAACAAAACCACACAATGACAGGACACAACCAGAAAATGTATATTTCTAACCTGTGACCAAATCTACTGAACAAATCTAGTTAAGAGATTCAAAGCACATCAACGTTTTTGGTAACCGCTTTCTGCAAGGACAAGATAGTAATATCACATGACATTGTAATGAAGTGAACAGCACATTGCATGTAGACCTGTACATACATTGTTAGATATCATATCATTACATATTAGGGATGTGAATCGTTTTTTGACGATTTAAAAAATCGTCAGATATTTTTTTAAATCGTCAAAAATCGTTAGAGTCACGATACAATAGAAATACCCCCGATTTATCGTGAAAAATCGTAAATCGGGGGAGGGGGGAGGGCGGGAAAACCGGCACAGCAAAACAAATCCCCCCACCCTCCCGAACCCCCCCAAAATGTTTTAAATTACCTGGTGGTCCAGTGGGGGGGTCCCAGCGCGATCTCCCGCTCTCGGGCTATCGGTGCCATTTTGGCTGCCACTAATATAAATGGCGCAGATGGCCCGATAAAAAAAAAAAAAAACAACCCACCCGACCCTTTAAAATGACCCCCCTTGACCCCCCCCCCCCCCAAAAACCTTTTAAAATTACCTGGTGGTCCAGCGGGGGCGCGATCTCCCACTCTCGGGCCATCGGCTGCGTTAATAAAAATGGTGCCGATGGCCCTTTGCCCTTACACTGTGACAGGGCAAAGGTAACGCCGGCGCGATAAGACTTTTGCCACAAGACTTGCCAAAAGTCCAGCAGGGGTCCGGGAGCGACCTCCTGCACTCAGGCCGACGGTCGGCCCCTATGACATAGTTAGGGCAAAGGTAGTGCCGGCGCCATTTTGAATACTGGCAATACGGCCCGAGTGCAGGAGGTCGCTCCCGGACCCCCGCTGGACTTTTGGCAAGTCTTGTGGGAGTCAGGAGGCCCCCCCAAGCTGGCCAAAAGTCCCTGGGGGTCCAGTGGGGGTCCGGGAGCGATCTCCTGCACTCAGGCCGTATTGCCAATATTCAAAATGGCGCTGGCGCTACCTTTGCCCTGTCACAGGGTAAGGGCAAAAGGCCATCGGCGCCATTTTTATTAACGCAGCCGATGGCCTGAGAGCCGTTGATCGCTCCCGCGCTCCTGCTGGACCACCAGATAATTTTAAAACCTTTTTTGGGGGTTCGAGAGGGTGTTTTGATTATCAGATCGGGCGCAGCCAATAATCAGAACTCAAATCGGGCTGGGCGATAAAAATTTTAAGATTTGGATCGGAACCAGAACCGATCAGATTCCGTTTCCGATTCACATCTCTATTACATATACAGACTTTGCATCTTTCCTTTTTGCACAATCATGATTACAGCAAAGAACATAGAAAATGGAAGTGCACCCCAATCACTACAGAACAGCTCTAATGATAGAGCTAATAGCAGCACAACTATGTGCTGTTAACCAATGTTGAAAGAGTGCACTCAGGAGGACAGCCTAAGGGCCAGGGTAGCAGAGCACAACAAGATGGCAACAGGACCAGGACCAAAGAGCACAGCATGGAGGCAGGGGCTCTAGGAGAAAAGACACAGCAGCACGGAGGTGGCAGCAGGCTGAGATGAGATGAAACACCAGCAGCAGCAGATAAGACATGATGAGGCAGTGGCAGGCTGAGAAGCAGATGAGACATGATGAGATGCTACAGCAGCTGAGCCATGATTGGAGATGGCCTCAAGGAGGCTGGACTACGAGCAGAGCCTAGAGGAGGGCATTAGAAGTAGACTGCAGGACTACAGTGGCACGCCTTAGACCATTGCCATCATCTAGCTGTCACAGCAGCTCTGAAGTCAGGAAGGGCCCAGCAGGCTTCTTCCATCTAGCCAGCACAGGGACTCTGTATAGAGGCTTGGCAAGGCTTATCCTACACATCTTGCTCTGCGGCCTTAGAGGCCAGGTGTATGTGGGCTTCATGGGCTTTTGCCACACCATGGCTTGCCACTTGGGGGCAGCATGTCCTTGGGGAGATTCCCCCTTATTCATCTCTCGGAACGGGGTCAGCTGCTTGGTGTTGAGTCCTGTGTGGCTGGGGAAGGCACAGGTGCTGGCTCTGGCATTCTTTGAAGAATCTGTGTCATGACGGCAGTGAGATTATTTATAGATGTGGCCACTGTAGTAAGACCCTGTGCCTGCACTGCCATCTGGGCATGCAGGTCCTGGGTGTGCCCATTGACAGCCCTTCTTAGGCGCACTAGCTCTGCCCATATTTGGTATCACTGCACACAATGCTCCTTTCCAGCAAATCCAGCTGCTTCTGTATGGAGGCCAGTGTGGTTGATGGTGCTGTTGGGAGTGCTGATGGCAGAGTTGGTGCTGGTGGCAGAGTTGATGTGGGGGATGGAACTGGTGCTGGTGGCACAGCTGTTGCTGGGGACAGAACTGGTGCTGTGCTTGTCATGTTGTGAGATGAGGTTTCGGCCTCCAGAAGGGGCATGAGGGGGCTAGTGGTCTGGTCTGCCTCAGTACCTGCATCCTTGTGCTGGTGATGTGTGCTGGAGTGAGGTGCGCTGCCTGCTCTGTATTCCTGAGCCCAGGTCATCCAGGAGCGGGCTGTGATGCCTGCTGTTTGCTCCTTTCTCCTCCTCTTCCTCCTCCTCACTGAACTAGGTCTCTGTATCCATAAGCAAGGCTGCAGTTAACATTCCAGCTGTGCTGCTGGTCCCTAGGGTTTGATGGCTGGGACAGCAGTGTCCTGGGTGAGAGCTGTGGAAACAAAGAAGAAAACATAAGTACCAAAGCTAAGAGGTACATACATGGAATATTTGGCATGACATGCACACTTTGCATCTCATTACAATGTTGATTTCATTATGCCAAATGATGTGCACAACTGTAGCAGACTTGCCATTAACAGTTGAGGTGAACTTACCAGCTCTGGCTCTCAGTTGGTGTCTAGCCGTTCAGCCATGTCCTTGAACACGTCCATTCTCAACTGCTGGATGAGGCGCTCCTTCATGGCGGGAGCACTAGTGGGCATTGGACCTTCCTCTGGTCTGCCAGAAGAAACTTGTTGTGGCTGCGGACGTTCATCTTTAATTGTGCCTTTATGTCCCGGTACCTGTGGGCCACCTGCTCAGCACTGTGCTGGACGTTGCTCGGGCCTGGATTACTGCCTGCGCAATGGTGCGCTAGATCTGGCCCTTCGATTGCCTTGGAGGTCTTGGATTGAATGGTTCCAAAAAGGAAGGGGGTAATGTTCAAGGACACCAGAAATAATCATCTCGTTGTCCTCGATGCTGACTTGAGAGCCCTCAGCCGAGGGCATCCTGTTGCCTGGCTGCCAGAATGGGATGACACTTCCCAGGGGCAGTTCTATCACGAGGCAGGATGAGACGACTGCCTCAGGCGGGCAACATTTTGGGAGCGGCAAAAAGTCCTATTCAAAACGCTCCATGTGCAACTGCCCTACCTTGCCACGAGACAAGAATCCCTCAAACTGGAAGAAGTGCTCGAGGGTGACACGCAGCAAATTTCCACCCTCTGCAGGCCTGCAGAGGAGCCTCAAGGCAGTGCAGATCAAAGACACACCCACAGGGGTTACCACCCCTGTGGGCCTGCAGAGGAACCTCATACAGCTCAGTTTGATGACGCACCCGTGGGGGTTTCAACACAGCGTGGGCCTACAGAATAGTGCACTGCAGCTTGATGAAGTACCCACGGGGTTTCCCATCCCCTGCTGGCCTGCAGAGGAGCGATGTGGCCCATGGGGGTTCCCATTCCCCCCATAGGCCTGTAGAGGAGCCTGGCATGGTGCAGCTCGATGATGTGCCTGCGGGCCTGCAGAGAAGCCTCGTTCCCACAGGGTTCCCACCACTCTCGGAGTCATCAATGATGTCGTGTTGATGGAGTTTCCACCCCACCAGCATAAAGAAAAAGAAGACCTCTACAGGAAGAAGAAGGGAAGTACATTAAGCAGGAGGGAAGGGCCTAAGGGAGAAAGAAGGGGGTGAATAAGAAAGAGCAGAGGGAAAGGGTGAGAGAGAGGGGAGGGATGAGGAAAGAAGAGAGGGTCGATGAGTGGGAAGGGAGGGAAGAGAGGGTAAGAGAGGGGGGAAGGGTGGAGGGGTGAATGAGCAGGAAGGAGTGAGAGGTGTAGAAGAGAGGAGGGAGGGATAAGTGAGGGAAGGTGGTTGAGTGAGAAGGGAGGAGGAAAAGGCAGATGAGTGAGAGAGAAGAGAAGGGGAAAAAGGTGGATGAGTGAGAGTGAAGGGATAGGGGCTGAGTGAGAAAAGAAGGTAAGGGGAGGAAAGGGAAGGGATATCCGAAGGAGAAGAGGGTGAGTGAGAGGGAAAGAGTGGGAATTAGAGAGGGAGCAAGAATGTATGGGAGTGTGTGAGTGGGATAGAGTACAGGACTGCATAGAATGCTACAGTTTTGGGGGCAGCACAGCTGTGTCAGGACTATGACAATTGCATCTTCCTCTTCCTGCCTGGGTGGGCCTGTTAAAGGAAAATATATTGTATGGGCTTGCCCAGGTGGGAAGAAGAAGGCACAATCTCTGCAGCTATAAGGAGAAGGAGTAGGAGTAGTGCTGGCATGCGTGGCCAGAAGAAAGGAGCAGGAGCTGCATCAGTCTGCACCTCAGGAAGAAAGAGGAGTCTTATCAGCTTTGTGGGTGGAAGGTAGAAACTGCTACTGCAGGCTTGTGGGCTAATCCACAACAATCTCGGGGCGACTAGAAATCAAATTTCCCAGTATGGAGAGCATGTAATTTTTTATTCTTATTGCTTATTGGGTGGTATTTGAAGTGTCTGATGTTTTGAAATATTGTTTTTTCAGAACCTTTACAAAAAGTTATGAGTGTACTGAATGATGATCTATTTGTTAGCTGTTTTGAAATATGTATTTTTTTATTAGTATGTTTTTACTATTATGATTGATGTGTTATTTCTTGATTTTATTATATTTTATGAGGAAGGGTATTGTGTCTGTTTTTCCATTTTTGCACTGTATAGTTTCTGGCTTCTTGTGGTTTCCAGTTCAGTTTTTGTCTGCATGTCTCTGTCTATACTTTATGATCACTTTATTGTATATTTGGTGAATGTCTGTATTCTGTATGTGTGACCGAGGTGAGGTTTCTGCGCAGTTTCTTTAGATGTGTTAGGTTTCTGAGTAAGGATCAATAGCAGTTTAGCGTTTTCTATTTTCCTAATGGGATTGGATAATTGGAGGTTTAGGGTCTGGTGTGATATTTGCAGTATTGCCTTTTCATAGGTAGTGTTGTTTCGGTGTGCATGCTGGCAATTAGTGCTGTTTTAGTAAGAGAGCTTTACTATATTATAATTGAGTTTACTTATGGCTTTCTGAAGGCCAAGCCCACACCCAACAATTTACAATATGACAAATATCATATGGGTTCCAAGTGTCTTTTCTGCATGCACTGCTCTGGCTGGCACCATAGCAGTGTATGTAAAAAATAACATACATGGTGTTGTGATATTTTTACTTCAGAAAACTATGCTTTGAAGGTCCCTTTTCATGTAAAATCTGTTATAAATGCATATTTTTAATTGTGTGCGTAGTGAGGGCCAGGAGGAGGGGAGTTGCAGGACTGTAAGAACATAAGAACATAAGAAAATGCCATACTGGGTCAGACCAAGGGTCCATCAAGCCCAGCATCCTGTTTCCAACAGTGGCCAATCCAGGCCATAAGAACCTGGCAAGTACCCAAAAACTAAGTCTATTCCATGTAACCATTGCTAATGGCAGTGGCTATTCTCTAAGTGAACTTAATAGCAGGTAATGGACTTCTCCTCCAAGAACTTATCCAATCCTTTTTTAACACAAGCTATACTAACTGCACGAACCACATTCTCTGGCAACAAATTCCAGAGTTTAATTGTGCGTTGAGTAAAAAAAGAACTTTCTCCGATTAGTTTTAAATGTGCCCCATGCTAACTTCATGGAGTGTCCCCTAGTCTTTCTACTATCCGAAAGAGTAAATAACCGATTCACATCTACCCATTCTAGACCTCTCATGATTTTGAACACCTCTATCATATCCCCCCTCAGTGGTCTCTTCTCCAAGCTGAAAAGTCCTAACCTCTTTAGTCTTTCCTCATAGGGGAGTTGTTCCATTCCCCTTATCATTTTGGTAGCCCTTCTCTGTACCTTCTCCATCGCAATTATATCTTTTTTGAGATGCGGCGACCAGAATTGTACACAGTATTCAAGGTGCGGTCTCACCATGGAGCGATACAGAGGCATTATGACATTTCCGTTTTATTCATCATTCCTTTTCTAATAATTCCCAACATTCTGTTTGCTTTTTGACTGCCGCAGCACACTGAACCGACGATTTCAATGTGTTATCCACTATGACACCTAGATCTCTTTCTTGGGTTGTAGCACCTAATATGGAACCCAACATTGTGTAATTATAGCATGGGTTATTTTTCCCTATATGCATCACCTTGCACTTATCCACATTAAATTTCATCTGCCATTTGGATGCCCAATTTTCCAGTCTTACAAGGTCTTCCTGCAATTTATCACAATCTGCTTGTGATTTAACTACTCTGAACAATTTTGTGTCATCTGCAAATTTGATTATCTCACTCGTCGTATTTCTTTCCAGATCATTTATAAGGATCTCCGGCACCTAATATCCTTGGACTGCCCAGAAGGTGTGCCACACACACAGCCCCCCCCCCCCCATTCACCTATCTCCTCTAGGGGGCAAATGCTGGGAAAAAGGTGGGAGGCAGGTCTTAGGGCTCCTAGGAGTGTGGCAGGGTTACTAGCTTCATTGAAATATTATCACTGCTACTCCTCTGGGAACTCCTCTGGAACCCCTGCTTTCTGCCTTCTGCAGCATTTCAAATCATCGAAAGGGCCAAACTACAAAGAGACGCCCCACCCTTAGCCTTCTTGATGGTTTGAGCTGTGCCATTCCTTTTTTTGAGGGGGAGGGGAGGGAGAGCGTAATCTGAGACAGCAGTTTGTCTTGAACCACCCCTGCCTCTTTCCTTCCGGAGAGGTGTCCTCCATTTCCTTGCTCTCACTCTCATCTCCCCTCCCTTCCTCCTCCCCTCCTGTCCCTGCCCTGCAAACTCCCTTCCCTTCTTCCCTCTCTCCTATACCCTAGCCTGCCATCGTCCTCCCTCCATCCTCGCCTGCCTATCCCCCTTCTCCCTCCCGCCTCCTCCTATCCCTTCCCATCTCTACTCTTGGCCCTGTCCCTACTCCTACTCCTACTCCTCCTTCCCCTAGCACTCCTGCCCTCATCCTCCCTCCTCGTCTTCTCCTCCTCTCCTCTCTCCCCACACCTCACATTCCATCCTCTCCACAACCACCACTCCTCCACACTCTTCCACACTCCTCAGCCTCTTCCACATTTCTCCTCCACGCACCTCCTCACTCCTTCATCCCACCACTCCTCCACAGAATAAGACCAATAGACAAAATGACAAACACACTTTCGCACACACAAAATGACAAATGAGTCCAAAGGAAATAGATTATAACACAAAACAAGACAACTCACTCAGTAATTGTACAAAAAGCTCCAACTATCTTCAACAACTCCTCACCTCCTCTCTCCTACTCCCAACAAACCCTCAAAGACGCAGCTCCAGGAAGTGAGTTATATATGAGGAAAAATTTTCTTCCCCCCCCCCAAATTTTTTATTTATAAAATCTATTTCCTAGCGTGTAGCAGATGGACTCAGAACAAGTGGGTATAGTGTGCTCGTGCTAGTAGTTGGAGACGGATCTGACATCAGCACGGGTACATATACCCCCACAGGAAGTGAAGCAACTCAGTAATTTCTGTCTCCAAAGCAGTTTGGAGCGCCTGCACGCTCGCTGAGCGTGTTTTCCAATACTACGTTCTACTTTCTACTTTCTACTTTCCAAATTTCTCAGAAGACGAGCCCCGCAATCCTGCGGTGATACCCTCGGGTCCCTCCCCCAGTTGAGTTTCCCGAGGTGATTTCCGCGATCCCTCGGAGGTCTACGCCTCGGTCCGGTGGCCAAATCGTGGCAGGGATCTAGCCCCCGAGCTAGAAGGGCTCGGGCCTGGCTGAGAGGTGCCTCGGTCTCGGCGTGGACTTAGCCCCGAGCGAGACGAGTTCGGCGGCTCAGAGGCAGCGGGTGCACTTCCTCAAGCACGGCGGTGAAGGTATTTCCCCTCTCCCCCCGCAGCCGGAGACCGCCCGGGTTACAGCCGGGAAGCGCCGAGGATCAGGTAAGGCGTACATCTCTTACTTTTTGGTCTCCGAGGTACGAGGATCGGCGGCGTTGCCTGCATGCGGCACGCCGTGGAGGTCGCCATTTTGTCTGCCTTGTTCAGGAATTGAGCGCCCATGAATAGGCGCACTCGGATAGGCGCCTGTTGATAGGCGCACAACGCAACATATAGATTGTTAAGCATATGTTTTTGAGCGCATATTGTATATTATTGAGCGCATATTGCTGAACGCATATTATTGAGCGCATAGTGGTAGATTTTCAAACAAGGCGCGTTGGCGTACTTTTGTTGGCGCTCCAGGCGCTAACAAAAGTACGCAGGATTTTAGTAGATACGCGCGGAGCCGCGCGTATCCACTAAAATCCTAGATCGGCGCACGCAAGGCTATGAATTCTGTATAGCCGGCGCGCGCCGAGCCGCGCTGCCTACCCCCGTTCCCTCCAAGGCCGCTCCGAAATCGGAGCGGCCTTGGAGGGAATCCTCTAACGCCCTCCCCTCATCTTCCCCTCCCTTCCTCTATCTAACCCACCCGCCCGGCCCTGTCTACACCCCCCCCTTACCTTTCTCCGGGGATTTACGCCTCCCGGAGGGAGAAGTAAATCCCCGCGCGCCAGCGGGCCTCCTGCGCGCCGGGCCGCGACCTGGGGGCGGGTACGGAGGGCGTGGCCACGCCCCCGGGCTGCCCCGGGCCGTAGCCACGCCCCCGTACCCGCCCCCAAAACGCTGCCGACACGCCCCCGAAATGCCGCGATGACCGGGCCCGCCCCCGACACGCCCCCCTCGGAGAACCCCGGGACTTACGCGAGTCCCGGGGCTCTGCGCGCGCCGGTAGGCCTATGTAAAATAGGCTCACCGGCGAGCAGGGCTCTGAAAATCCGCCCCATAGTGTATATTATTGAGTGCATATTGCTGAACGCATATTATTGAGCGCATATTGTATATTATTGAGCGCATATTGCTGAACGCATATTATTGAGTGCATATTGTATATTATTGAGCGCATATTGCTGAACGCATATTATTGAGCGCATAGTGTATATTATTGAGCGCATATTGCTGAACGCATATTATTGAGCGCATAGGGGTAGATTTTCAAACAAGGCGCGTTGGCGTACTTTTGTTGGCGCTTCAGGCGCCAACAAAAGTACGCGGGATTTTAGTAGATACGCGCGGAGCCGCGCGTATCCACTAAAATCCTGGATCGGCGCGCGCAAGGCTATGAATTCTGTATAGCCGGCGCGCGCCGAGCCACGCTGCCTACCCCCGTTCCCTCCAAGGCCGCTCCGAAATCGGAGCGGCCTTGGAGGGAATCCTCTAACGCCCTCCCCTCATCTTCCCCTCCCTTCCTCTATCTAACCCACCCGCCCGGCCCTGTCTACACCCCCCCCTTACCTTTCTCCGGGGATTTACGCCTCCCGGAGGGAGAAGTAAATCCCAGCGCACCACCGGGCCTCCTGCGCGCCGGGCCGCGACCTGGGGCGGGTACGGAGGGCGCGGCCACGCCCCCGGACCACCCCGGGCCGTAGCCACGCCCCCGTACCCGCCCCCAAAACGCTGCCGACACGGCCCCGACACGCCGCGATGACCGGGCCCGCCCCTGACACGCCCCCGACACGCCCCCCTCGGAGAACCCCGGGACTTACGCGAGTCCCGGGGCTCTGCGCGCGCCGGTAGGCCTATGTAAAATAGGCTCACCGGCGCGCAGGGCCCTGCTCGCCTAAATCCGCCCGGTTTTGGGCGGATTTAGGCGAGCAGGGCTCTGAAAATCCGCCCCATAGTGTATATTATTGAGCGCATATTGCTGAACGCAGATTATTGAGCGCATATTGTATATTATTGAGCGCATATTGCTGAACGCATATTATTGAGTGCATATTGTATATTATTGAGCGCATATTGCTGAACGCATATTATTGGGCTCATATTATTGAGCGCATACTGCTGACTGCATAAGCGCCGGCGCCCTGCATTCGCAAGATGCGATGGAACACTTAAACGCTCCGGCGTCTCCAGAGGCGGCACCTCCTGATTCTGGCGTGAAAGCTCTTGGCCTGTGCTCAGCATGCTAGCTTAGAGCCACGCAGAGCGAGGAGCCAGACTCCCTTTGTGCCCAATGTGAGGAGGCCGTGGGAGCCTCGGGCCAGGAACAGTCTCAACCGAGGTTTGCCGACAGTTCCCCAGGGGCCACCCCGGAACTAGCGGGCCGTCTTGAACAGCCAGGAATCCCGGGGGACCTGGTACCCTGACAGCTAGAGACCGCGTCCATTTCATGGGTGGATTTATTTAAGGGGATCCAAGCCTTTGTACAGATGCAGTCGGCTTCCCGTCCAGGCCCTGCTGCCCCGGCTGACCCTGCCCCCGGACCCTCTCGCCCTTACCGCGGGCACCCGCCTCCGAGCAGTCCAGCTCATGCGGATCCTGATGTCTTGGAGGACAAGTCCGGACCCCCCGAAGAGGGGGAACTTCCCTCTGGGATTGAGCCATATCGAACTATGAGGCGGTTCTTTCCCAAGGAAGATCTCTCCAACTGGGTCTCTCAGTGCCTGACGGAGTTGGCTATTCCAGGCCCCAGCACCATGGAGGCATCTATGCAGAACCCCCTGGTTCTGCATAGATGCCTCCATGGCATGAAATAAATGAAATAGTGCCATGGAGGCATCTATTTGCAGGAAGGGGAAATGGCAGGCTGTGGCCTGCCATTTCCCCTTCCTGCAAGCGGCGCAACAGCTGATCGATTTGGAGTGGAATGCGCCGGAGGCCTCATTCAAAGGGGGTCGGGCCCTGTCTGGCATGTACCCCCTGGACCCGGCAATCAAGGATATGCTGGCGTGCCCTAAGGTGGACGCCTTGGTTAGCGCTGTGGTCAAGCACACTACCATTCCAGTGGAGGGGGGGCGGCCCTCAAGGAGGCTCATGACCGATGCCTGGACGCCATCCTGAAACAAACCTTTGAGGTGGCAGCTCTGTCTCTGCGAATCGCAACCTGCTGCACAGTGGTGACGCGTTCCTGTTTATCACAGGTCAGGAACAATGCTCCGGCAGCGGACATGGAGTCAGCTCTCTCGTTCCTTACGGATGCCGCCTCCGACCTAGTCCGTACGATAGCCAAGGGGGTCTCATCCTCCGTAGCAGCCAGGAGGCAGCTCTGGATACGGAATTGGTCAGCCGATGCTCCTTCTAAGACACGTCTCACTAGAATGCCGTTCAAGGGTTCTCTCCTGTTCGGCAGCGACCTAGATAAACTGGCCAGCACATGGGGCGCCTCTCCAGTACCTCAACTGCCGGAAGACAGGTCCAAGAGGAACCAGCGCACCTTTCCGAGGCCCTCCAGAGGTAGAAGCTCCCAACGCTTCACTCCCTATAGGAGTCGCTACCAGGCACCTCGTCCTCAGGCCAGGAACCAGTCCTTTCGGACCAAGCAGCACAAGAGGGGTGCCGGCTCGGGTTCAGGTCCCGGCCGCACATCACAATGAGAATCAGCCGATCCATCCGGGGGACGAAGCCATAGGGGGCAGGTTAACCCTCTTCTACCCCAGATGGGTCGAGATTACGTCGGACCAGTGGGTCCTCACCATCATCCGAGAGGGGTATTATCTGGACTTCCATCACATCCCTCCTGACAGGTTTGTGGAATCTCCATGTCCAATCCACAAGAAGGCAGCATTGGAAGCTACCCTGGCGAGGCTCCTGTCCTTGAAAGCCATAATCCCAGTACCTGCATGGGAAATGGATTCTGGGCACTATTTCATTTATTTCATGGTACCCAAGAAAGAGGGCACTTTCCGGCCCATATTGGACCTCAAGTCAGTCAACCGATACTTAAGGGTCCCGAGGTTTCGCATGGAAACTCTGCGCTCAGTCAAGACCGCAGTACAGCCAGGGGAATTCCTCATGGCCTTAGACTTGTCAGAAGCCTACTTGCATATCCCGATCCATTGGGATCATCAGCGCTACCTACGCTTCAAGGTTCTGGGACGACACTTCCAATTCTGGGCTTTGCCCTTCGGGTTAGCCACGGCGCCGCGGACCTTCACCAAGGTGATCGTAGCGGTGGCAGCAGCGCTGAGACGGGAAGGAATCCCTGTCCATCCCTACCTAGACGATTGGCTGATTTGGGCGAAATCCCGAGAGGAGAGCCATCGGGCAACCAACAGAGTGATCTCCCTGCTGGAAAGCCTGGGATGGGTAGTCAACCTAAACAAGAGCTGCCTACAGCCTTCCCAATCACTGGAGTACCTGGGAGTCCAGTTTGACACCCAGGCAGACAAAGTCAGCCTCACCACCAATAGAAGGTTAAAACTCCAGACGCGTCTACGGTCCTTGATGGGAGCCAGCCGGCCCATAGCTTGGGATTATCTGCAGGTTCTCGGTCTCATGGCATCCACCCTGGAAGTGGTACCCTGGGCGCGGGCCCATATGAGACCACTACAACACTCCCTCCTCTCTCGATGGAGCCCACGCTTCCGGAATTACTCCGTGCATCTACCTCTACCAGCCAGAGTGCGGACCCAGCTACGGTGGTGGTTGCAGTCCAACCACATGAGCAGGGGATCGAAGATGTCCTCCCCCACGTGGACTCTGTTCACCACAGATGCCAGCCTGAGCAGATGGGGAGCACACTGCGAAGAACTCAACGCCCAAGGGCGGTGGAACAGAGAAGAGTCGGGGTGGAACATCAACCGTCTAGAGGCATGGGCAGTCCGGTTAGCCTGCCTGCGATTTGCTTACAGACTGCGGAACAGAGCAGTCAGAGTGATGTCCGACAACGCCACCATGGTGGCATACATCAACCGACAGGGCGGAACCAGAAGCCAACAGGTGTCCCTAGGAACTTTGTTCTACGTTATCGACCGGCCGGGAAGAATATCAATGCCGATGCCTTAACACGTGTCTTCGAGGCTACAGAGACTTCTGATGACCCCCAGTTCATCATTGATCCGTCGCGTGTCCTACTATCTGCCACCACGACTATTCCCCCCAGGAAAACTCTGGTTCCGCCGCACCTGCAGAGACAAGTCCTGGCGTGGGCTCATGACTCCCGTTGCTCCGGTCATCCAGGACAATCTTGGCCCCTACAGACTCTGCGCCGATGCTACTGGTAGGATGTCCAGTCTTACGTAGAGTCCTGCCAGTCATGTGCCCGTCATAAGAGGATTCCAGGTTCGACACCAGGCTTGCTTCAGCCTTTACCAGCTCCCTCGGAACCACGGACCCATCTTGCGACGGACTTCGTGGTTGACCTGCCGTCATCCAGTGGGAAAACGGTCATATGGGTGGTCATCGACCCATTTTAGTAAAATGTGAAGAAGCTGGGGAAAGTCCTGAGAAGAGCAGAAAAATGATTAGAGGCTGAGATACAGGATCTACGGTCACACAAGTTGGTTTTATAGAGCCCGCAGAAGACTGGGCGGGTGACCTGACAGCAGTCTTCAAACACGTAAATGATTATAAACAGAATGGTGATCAGTACTAGAGATGTGAATCGTGTGCCAGATTGTCTTAACGATCAGATTCGGCTGGGGGGGGGGGGGGGGTGAAGAATCTGATCGTTAAGATATGTGAATTGGAATCTGACGATAATTTTAATCGTTCAAAAACGATTCACATCCCTAATCAGTACTCCATCTATACTGGGGATATGACAGGAATTAATTTAATTCAATACAATGCAATTTTGATTTACACCCTGCTTTTCTAGTATAAATGTTACTAAAAGCAGCTAACAGCAATTACAGTTAACAAGCACAATTCTATTTACTTTACAGATATAAGCTTCAAAAGAAAGTCTCCATATCTGTAGGAATAGATTTGAAGCAAGTTCCTAGGGTCAGATGTACTACAGGCTTTCTCCCATTTTGTCTCTCTAGGAAAAATATTTAGTATTATGACCCCCATAGTGAGGTGGTACTTTTCTAAGACAAACAACTATTTACTATTTTAGGTTCTGTGGATCCTGCATGGGGATGGTTAAATGACTCTCATGGAGGCTTATAGACCAAGTTTTTTCTGATTCCTGTAAAAAGAATCAGTTATATATGCATCTGTCTCTACTATTTTGTTCAGTTAGTGATAAAGAAGTTGACAGTTGGAATAATGTGTTCAGTTCTGGAGACCGTATCTACAAAAAGACAAAGACAAGATGGAAGCGGTACAGAGAAGGGCGACCAGGAAGGTGGAGGATCTTCATCGGATGACGTACGAGGAGAGATTGAAGAATCTAAATATGTACACCCTGGAGGAAAGGAGGAGCAGAGGTGATATAATACAGACTTTCAGATACTTGAAAGGTTTTAATGATCCAAAGACAACGACAAACCTTTTCCGTAGGAAAAAAATCAGCAGAACCAGGGGTCACGATTTGAAGCTCCAGGGAGGAAGATTCAGAACCAATGTCAGGAAGTATTTCTTCACGGAGAGGGTGGTGGATGCCTGGAATGCCCTTCCGGAGGAAGTGGTGAAGACCAGAACTGTGAAGGACTTCAAAGGGGCGTGGGATAAACACTGTGGATCCATAAAGTCAAGAGGCCGCCAATGAAGAGTGGGTGACTCGCCATAATGATGGCTACTGCCTGGAGACAATACCCTTATTCAATAAACATACACATGCTTACTGTGACTCCAACATCGCTCTAAGCTTCAACAGCAAAAGGAAATGTGGAAAAAAAGGATTTGCACTCACAAAGAGGGGAGTAGCTGGCTTGTTACGGCGGTTACTACCCCAAACCAAATAAGCCTGATACTTCACTTTCAAAGCATATACAGCATAGTTCTCTGCTTCAACGGCAGGGGAGAAGAAAAAAGGGTTCGCACTCACAAAGCAGGGAGTAGCTGGCTTGTTACGGCGGTTACTACCCCAAACCAAATGTGCCTGATACTTCACTTTCGATGCATATCCAGCATAGCTCTCTGCTTTAACAGCAGGGGAAAAGAAAAACTGATGCTTCACGCATATCCAGCATAGCTTCAACAGCAGGGGAGAAGAAAAAAAGGATTCGCACTCACAAAGCGGGGAGTAGCTGGCTTGTTACGGCGGTTACTACCCCAAACCAAATGTGCCTGATACTTCACTTTTGATGCATATCCAGCATGGCTCTCTGCTTCAACGGCATGGGAGAAAAACTGATACTTCACGCATATCCAGCATAGCTCTCTGCTTCAACGGCAGGGGAGAAGAAAAACTGATACTTCACGCACATCCAGCATAGCTCTCTGCTTCAACGGCAGGGGAGAAAAAAAAAACCTGATACTTCACACATATCCAGCATAGCTCCCTGCTTCAACGGCAGGGGAGAAGAAAAACAACCAATAAGGGCTGTATAACATAGTCTGGGTAAAACAAATAAGCATGGGTGTAGCTTGCTTATTGCGGCGCTTACTACCCCTACTACCCCTAACTAATCAAGCTTGATATTTCACTTGGATGCAGCTCCATCACTGCTCTCTACATTAATGGTGGGCGTGGAAGGGAAATAGAACCAAGAGCTAAGAGAAACAGATAAGTATGAGAGAAAAATGTGTGAAGCTTGCTGGGCAGACTGGATGGACCGTTTGGTCTTCTTCTGCCGTCATTTCTATGTTTCTATGTTTCTATGTTAATGGTACACCAGTTATGTAATTAACTGCAGGCAGCAGTTTCACACAAGCTCACCATGTTTGGTTTGTTCTTTTATCTGGGGTTATGCAAGATTAGTGTTATATTTAATCTTACGATATACCTAGATCTTTGGCTTTGCTATACAAGCTGGATTTTGATAGAAATATTAGAGCAATACAAAGAGAAAGAAGTAAATGACAATCATTCCATGGAGGGGAAGGGTGGGCCTTCTGTCCCTGCAGCTACAGGAAGGGATGCAGGTTCAGGAATGGCTTCCAGCCTCTCTCTGCTTGTATGGGCCACGATTTGGAATACTATGGAAGGGACACAATTCTCAGGGGAAGTAAGAAGCATGCTGCATTGCTGCATAAACCCTTGCAGGCAATTCAGAGTATCACTTAAGCCTAGTAAGACTGTCTGACCTCGTAGCTCTTAAAATGTATGCCAGCCCAAGATAACTATAGGTAGGAAGAAAAGGAGACATAGAATCCTTCCATTCTGGAAACCTGCATGTGAAGGGGTTTTCCTAAACACCCTCCTTAAGCTGTGCAGGACCAGGACCACCTTAAAAGCCAGAGAAGGAAATAATTCTGTGTGGGGGGGACGGGGGACCCTGCTGAGCAGGAATAAAAAGGTGGGCCCAATTAGGAAGAGGGTCCCTATGTCTCCAGGAGAAGGCAGTGCCTGAAACATCTCTGTCCTAAAGTGAATGCTGTGTGAGTTATACTGCTGGAGGTAAGCAGATTACAATTTGTGAACACTGTTTTTGTTATAACTAAAAGTTGGAATCTTTAAGAAAGAAGGCTGGAGTGAGTGTGTCTTATGTGTCTAGCCTAAAGTTTACTCTGCTAACCCACATTGCAATTATCAAATCTGCCCTAGCAGGCGCTTTACTAGGTTTAGCATAATGATGGAAGAGCTGCTAGTAGGTGGTAGAGGAAAAGCAATTAGAATGTAGAACAGATGAATACGACAGACTTCTAAATCAGGAGGTGTATATTATATGTTGTGAGTCTGATTAATCACAGAAAATATGTAGGTTCTGAAGAACCATATCTTATGGGATCAGAGTTCATTCACATGAGCACTGTTACCTGTGGGACCTATCCAGAAATACCAGTGGAAATATTTTATTTTAGGTTGTCTGCATTTTAATGAGTACCCAGTGGAATTTGTGTGTTGAGTTCTGGTTATCAAAAACTGCATTTGGAAGCAGTCTAGATCAGGGCTACCAAAATGGTTCATGACCTGCAAGACAAACACTTAAAGATACTTAAGGAACACATGACAAACATTCAAATAGTTGGCAGGCTTCCCCATAAGGTACAAGAAGGCAGCATTTTCCATAGAAAAAGAAGCAAAGAATAATGATTTAAAGATGAAAGGAGAGAGGCTCAAAGCAGTAGGAACTAAAACTGACAGAATTTAAAAATTACAGTACACTTGGGAAGATGTAAAGTAAAGTGGCAAAGTTAAGGGAGGGAGCTGAGCAGATACTGAATAGGGTCTGACGTACCACACTAGGATATTGGACAGACTGGATAGGCCCAGAGGTCCTTATCTGCTAATGACTACCATATTACTAAATGACTATTGGGATCTTTTTACCACTGGAATCCTCTGTCCCAATACTATAAATCCAGAATGATAACTGATAGGAGAAAGCTACCTAAGTACTAATAATAAGCTTTTATTAGCTGTCTTTCATAAGATTTACAAACTAAATTACCATGGAGCCTAAAGCAATACTCCTGAACGCACTCATTAATGTCAGACCTCTGCGTGTGGTCCCCCAAATGTCCAATTGTCAGATACCAGAATCAGTTTTTGATGCCTTGCTTCTGGGTCTTTTTCAGTTAATTAGCCCGTCAGGATACTGTACATTATAAGGGACACATACTGGTTAAATGCCTCCCAAGATCCTTGGCTAGTAGAAATGCAAACCAGATTGTTTGTGTGATCAGAGAAGAAAGTAAGTTCTCTAAAACTGATGTTGTAATCCAACTGGGGATCAATGATCTGGCTAGAAATAGTGTTTCTGTAGTACAAAGAAATTTCCAGAATCTGAGGGAAGTTCTTAGGCACCTGGTGAACACCATAGCTTTTCCAAAGGTATTACGTAACTGTTCATGGAGAGAGAGAGGGAGGGAGAGAGGCTATGCTATAGAGACATACAAGGGGTTAGGGCCATTTATGAAATGTGTAAAAGACTATATTGTTGTTGCGTTCGTGGCTGCTCTTCACCCTCACTCCACCCTCTCTACCTCTGTGGCGACTCCCTCTGGGTCTGATGGACGGCTTTCTGCTGCGGCGTCTCCATGCCACCTCTCTCTAGCGTCCCCGGACCGGCTCAATGCTGCGGATCTGCCATGTTCCTGATGACATAGGGCACGCGCTCCGATGTATGTACCAGTAAGGGCGTGAACCTCAGGGGTGTCCCCTGAGATGACGTCATCTGCTTCCAATATAAAAGGTCTCAAACTTTCGCTAATAGATTGAGTTAGCAAGGACACGAATTCGGACAAGAATATGGACTCGGATACCAATTGTCCAAGCTATTCTGCCTCCTCGGACTTACCAGGGGTACCCATTCCTCGGGGGCCTCGCTCTCTTTTCTTTATTTCAGATTGCAGATAGGAACCGGTACTCGCTCCTCGAGGGCCCATGTTCCTGGACACTCTGAAGATTCTCTACTGCCTGGAAGCTATCGCAGATACAGACATTTGTGCGTTACCATCGCTCTCTCAGAGCTCTCCCTGGAACCAGGTACTCACTCCTTGAGGCCCTAACTCTTTCCAGCTACTGAGCCTCCTTAAGACCTTATGTGAGATTGTCATCTAGTCTGGCTATGAATACAGCATACTAGGGATGTGCAGAGCAAAAGTTTATGTCCATATGTCCAAAGGGGGTCCCATTTGCGGTCAATATGGACATAAAAAAAATTAAATGAGTTGGGTATATGTCCATATGTGCAAAAAAAAAAAATTTAAACCCCCTCACCCTCCTTCAGACTTACCACAACTCCCTGGTGATCGAGCGAGGAGTGAGGACGTCATTTCTGCAATCCTTGGCGAGAAGCATGTGACGTTGGCGGCACGTCGAGTGACGCCGGCGTCACGTGATTCCCGGCGAGTTCGCGCCGGAAGGCTCGTTCGGCCCAAAAGGAACTTTTGGCCAGCTTGGGGGGGTCAGGAGGTCCCCCCAAGCTGGCCAAATGGCTATGTTGGATATGTGGGAAATCCGATCGTATATGTCGAATCCTTTTTTTAAGTTAAAAAAAAAATATGAGTAGCGTTTTACATATGCGGTCAATACGAATGCACATCCCTACAGCATACCCTGTCTACTCACTGTCTATAGTTTCTCTACAGCTCAGCAACCCTGGGATTGCGTTTCCAGTACCTGAGGGATTTCAGCCCTGCCGGGCACAACAGCTCACTACTGCCACCTCTGGTGGTTCGCCTGACCTATCCAATAAAAGAACTATCTGTGTCTGTCTCCATAACCAAGCCTAGCCAGTGGTCCCTCTCAGGATATCTTCCTGGGGGCGCTGTCATCTGCCATCGGCCCAAGGATCCACCTATTTACATTCCTCTACAGCTGAGTGCCCTCTCTAACACTCCGCTGGTACAGATTGCTAACTCTGCAGTCTATATCCTAACTAGGTTACTAATTCCGCCTATGGAGCATAACAAGATTGTTGACTCCTCCCTCTACAGGAGCAGATTCCTAACAGATTGCTAACTCCTTCCTCCTTGAGGAGTAGACCATACAGATTGCTAACTCCCTAGCAGATCCATAACAAGATTGCTAACTCCTCCCACCAAGGGAGCTGATTCATAACAGATTGCTAACTCCTTCCCCATCGGGAGTATCCAGCATCGGAAACTTAACAATTGTAAAGTGGGCCTATATTTCCTGTGGCTGGAAAAAGAATCCTAAGTGAGAAATTCAGATCATATATTGACAGGCGTTTAAACTAGAGGACAGCGGTAGGAGATGGAAGCTGATGGATTTGGCATGTTGTCCCCAAAACACGCATGCAGACTTTGGGGGAAAATAAAATAAATCTGCCTAATAGACCATTCTTCTTTGAACAGACAGTTGCATTTCTCAAATCCACACCTTGGGATTAAAAAGGGTATCATGTGAAAAAGTATCTTCAACAAAGCAAAGTTTTATTTCCAAGGTTTCCAGCAATCAAAGCTGAACAATATTAACATTCACTGATTAATTCAGGGTTCACCGGTTCTTAAGCATTGAGGTCTCAGCAACATTAACAGCAAAAACAAAGCACTTTTCCTCCAAATCTTCACTGGTATATCATAGCATGGAAATTATCTCCCATTTTTCCTCACTTCAGATGAGATTTAATATTCACATCTACTAAGGATGTGCATTTGTTTGACATGAATTGGCATTCCAAAATTAATGGGACCCTATTTGCTTCATTCGTGTTCACCGAAATGAATAGAGGGGTCCCACAAATGAAACAAATATTATATGTCCCATTCATTTTCATTCTCCATTCATTTTTATGGCCTATTGACATCTGTGGGTCATAGAAATGAATGGGGAATAGATGTAAGTAACTATAGCAACCAGCCCTTCCCTGTGTGTCATGTGTGACCTTACTGCCATGTCAAGGTCTGGGTAGGACATGTTGGCAAGAAGACCACTGACATGACAACTCATTAAGTCTACCAGCTCCATTCCCCGTCGCTCCCTCGCCGCTCCCTCACCTCGGCAGGGCCCGTGCTCCCCTCGCGTCGCCGGGGCCGCAGCTTCCTCCTCCCAACCTGAGACATTGCCGGCGTTGGCCATCTCGGCCCCACCCCCTAGGCGCTCATGCGCATCCTCCACACGAATTTAAAGGGCTAGGGCAGGAAGACACCACTGGCCCCTCCAGTTCACGTCGGGCCTCTTCCCTTTAAATTTCCTGCAGCAACCCAGGACAGATGACTTGGCAACAAGTCTGCTTTACTTGTGGAGTCTTCTGAGCTGCGTGGCTGTCTTGAGCCTTGGTCCTGCCTTCCGAGCCTTGTTCCTGCCTTCCGAGCCTTGTTCCTGCCTTCCGAGTCTTGTTCCTGCTCCAGCTCCCATCCTTGGTCCCGACGGACGGATCTTCTGGCTTCGACCTCAGACTGGCTATCGGCAACTCTCTGGCTTCTGACTCTGGACTGGCTTTCAGCGATCCTCTGGCTTCTGATCCTGGACTGACTTCGGATGACTCTCTCGACTGTGAATCCACCATCTTCGCAGCCGGCCCTACACACCCAAAGGCTCAACCCGTGGGGAATGGGGCTGGTATTGGTGAATCTCCAGCCGGCCCCTGCGTCAGCCTGGCCTCGCCTCCATCACCACAACAAACTGCCAAGTCCATGGATCCAGCAGAGGCCTGTGCCCTACAGGTGATTCACAGACTTGCCCAGAAAATTCTTGAGCAACAACGGGCACTGGAGGCTCTGGCATCCGCAGTGGAACTGTTCAACTCTTGCTTAGATTCTTCGATTCCGGCGGCTTCTTCGACTTCCGCCACATTGGGGCTCGCAGCAGCCATGCCTGCAAATCAGCTGGTCCTTCCTCTTCTGGTTCCCCCACGCTTCTCGGGGAACCTGGCATCCTGTTGAGGATTCCTGAACCAGTGCAGTATGCACTTTATGCTGCAGTTGGCCCTCTTCCCCGACGATCTTGCTAAGACCACCTACATCCTTTCTTTGCTAGACGGCAAGGCCCTGGCATGGGCCTCTTCACTGTAGGAGTGGGCAAATCCGATACTCCAGGACCTATCCGGCTTCCTAGCATGCTTCCGCAATGTCTTCGAAGACCCAGGATGACAGGCCATCGCTCCTCGCTCCTACATCTACGCCAGGGTTCCCGGCTTCTGGGCGACTATGTGATTGAGTTCCGGACTTTGGCCACAAAGCTCCACTGGAGTGAGGATTGCCTACGCTCCATCTTTTTGGAGGGCCTTACAGCCCGCATTTAGGATGAATTGGTGGCTCGAGAACTCCCGACGTCCCTTGATGCTCTCATCGAACTGACTAGCCGTATCAACCATCGTCTCTAGGAGCGGACCAGAGAACAGCAGTCCTCCAGGAGGTCTTCCTCCACTCTCCTGCGTCCGAGGCATTCACCCTTGCCTGGATGGGCCACTCTACCCAAATCCCCTCTGGAGGAACCAATGCAGCTGGGCCGAGGCAAGTTGGCTCCGGAGGAACATCGCTGACTCCTTCATGTGGGGCTATGTCTTTATTGCAGAGAAGCTGGACATATCTTGTCATCTTGCCCGGTGTGGCCGGGAAACTCCCAGGCCTAGGCGGCAGAGGGGGACTCCTCCTGGGCCTGACACATCCTGCTCCCTCTCTTACGCTTCCTGTAACCATCCAAATGACCGATCAAGACTTCCATACGCTGATCCTAGTGGACTTGGGAACCGGGGAAAATTTCATTATACGGCAGCTGGTCATGCATCTCCGGATCCCCACCTTCTTTGCTCCCATTCCGCTCATCCTGTCGTCCATCCAAGGAGAACCTTTGCCGAGCCACGTCTTCCATGTCACCGCCCCAGTCAAGCTACGTATGGGCGCCTTACATGAGGAGACCTTGACGTTTCACATCATAGAAAAGGCGATCTATCCTGGGCCTCCCCTGACTCCAAAGGCACTCTTCCCAGTTCGACTGATGACCCTACAGCTCTCCCGAAGGGGGAACTCCTGTCACAAGTCTTGTCTCGGGCCGAACCTCCACCAGTCCTGCCTGACTACCACTCTCCTTCCTCCGGGGCTTCCGGCTCAATACACCTCCTACTTAGATGTTTTTTCCAAGGAAGGCGTGGATGCCCTTCCACCCCATCATCAGTATGACTGCACGATAAATCTACTCCCCAGCACTGAACCACCCCGGGGCCGGGTCTACCCCTTGTCCCAAGCAGAAACTAAAGCCATGTCAGACTATGTCTAGGAGAACCTGGCCAAAGGCTTCATCCATTCTTCTGACTCTCCCACCGGGGCGGGATTCTTCTTTGTGGCAAAGAAAGATGGAGGGCTCCGCCCATGCATCGACTACCGCGGGCTAAACGCCATTACCCAAAAGGACTGCTATCCCTTGCCCCTTATCTCCAAACTCTTCGATTGGCTACAAGGGGCCCATATCTTCTCTAAGCCAGACCTCCAAGGAGCGTATAACCTGATCCGCATCCGGAGTGGCGACGAATGGAAGAACGCTTTCAACACCCAAGACGGGCACTACGAGTACCTTGTTATGCCCTTCGGCCTCTGCAATGCGCCTGTGGTATTTCAAAATATGATGAATGAGCTATTCTGAGATATGCTCTGAGTGCATTGTCGTCTACCTCGATGACATCTTAATCTTTTCCCGAGACCTCACCACCCATCGCTGCGATGTTGCTTGGGTGCTCCACTGTCTCAGAGACCATCAACTCTTCGCTAAGCTGGAAAAATGTACCTTCGAGCAAGAAAGCCTGCCCTTTTTGGGTTACATTGTCTCTAAACAGGGCTTTTCCATGGACCTAGACAAACTCGCTAGTATTCAATGTTGGCCACAACTGGTTGGCCTCAAGCCCCTTCAGAGATTTCTTGGTTTCACCAACTACTACCAGAGTTTCATCCACAATTACGTCAGCCTAGCCACACCTCTTATGGCCCTGACTCAGAAGGGAGCCAATCCCAAACGATGGACTCCGGAAGCTCTGACGGCCTTTCAGTCCTTGAAAGCAGCCTTTCTCAATAGGCCTTGTCTCCGGGTTCCTGACCCCCAGAAACTCTTCATCGTGGTGGTAGACGCCTCCTCCAAAGGGATGGGAGTGGTCCTAAGCCAGCATTCCTCCACTGGCACCCTCCATCCCTGTTCCTTCCTGTCCAGACGATTCTCACCAGCTGAGAAGAACTATGGGATCAGAAACAAGGAATTGCTGGCTATCAAACTCACCTTTGAGGAATGGCGCCACTGGCTGGAAGGAGCACAGCATTGCATGATGGTATACTCTGGCCACAAGAATCTACAGAATTTGCACCATGCCCAATGTCTAAACCCACGACAGGCCCAATGGGTCCTTTTCTTCTCACAATTCAACTTCATGCTCCGATACTGTCCTGCAACCAAAAATGTCAAAGCTGATGCCTTGTCCCGCTCGTTCATTCCTGATGACGCTCTAGAACCACAACACCACATCATCGACCCTGCTCAGGTGCAGCTCATGACCACCATCTCTGTACCCCCGGGGAAAACCGTGGTACCCCGCCGAGTCCCGGAGAGAGTACTCCGGTGGGTTCATGATTCCCATACAGCTGGTCACCCAGGACGGAAGCAAATCCTGAATTCCATCCAGCGGTTCTATTGGTGGCTCACCTTGAGGAGTGATGTCTAAGCATATGTGGAAACATGTCCGGTGTGCGCCCAACAAAAACCTTTACCTCGTCACCCTTGGGGACTTCTGCAACCTCTTCCAGCACCCCAGGAGCCCTGGACGTATATATCCACAGATTTTATTGTGGACCTGCCACTGTCCGAGGGCAAGACCATCATCTGGGATGTTGTCAACCGCTTTTCCAAAATGGCACATTTTGTCCTGCTTCCAGGACTCCCTTCAGCCCCCCAGCTTGCACAGCTCTTCGTTCAATTTATCTTTCTTCCATTTATCATACATCCCGTTTCCCATAAGGTCCATGTTATTGATTACTATATAATGAAGTTTATTTTATTTGTTTCTGCTCCATGTACTCGTTGTGCCATGCAATTGACATTCTATTTATTTAAGAACTTTTAATATACCGACGTTCGTGGAACATATCACGCCAGTTTACAATTAACTCATAGCAGGAGGAATTACATTGAACGAGGTGCAGAGAGTGGGAGCAGGCAAGAAAAGGGGGGAGAGGGGGGGACGAGGAAAGAGAGAAGGGGGAAGAAGGTAGAAATAAAAATGTAGTGAGAGGAGCAACCATGATAACTAAAAATGTAACATATTTAAATCAGTTCAATTGAAAAATTACTTCAACAGGGGAGGAGTAAATAGGAAGAGGTATAAGACATGTGCAGCTGCTGGAAACTACATAAGCATAAATAATAGAGATGTGAATCGTGTGATCGATCGTTTTAACAATCGATTTCGGCTGGGGGGGGGAGGGAATCTTATCGTCGCGGTTTTGTTTTTAAAAATATCGTGTAAATCGTAAATCGGGGGAGGCCGGGAAAACCGGCACACTAAAACATCCCTAAAACCCACCCCGACCCTTTAAAATAAATCCCCCACCCTCCCGAACCCCCCCAAAATGCCTTAAATTACCTGGGGTCCAGAGGGAGGGTCCCGGTGTGATCTTTTACTCTCGGACCTCCGGTGCGTTGTAGAAATGGCGCCGGCGCTACCTTTGCCCTGTCATATGACAGCAGGGCAAAGGTAGCGCCGGCGCCATTTTGTTTTTTTGTCCCCCGACGTCAGGAGCGTAGGAGATCGCTCCCGGACCCCCGCTGGACCCCCAGGGACTTTTGGCCAGCTTGGGGGGGCCTCCTGACCCCCACAAGACTTGCCAAAAGTCCAGCGGGGGTCCGGGAACGACCTCCTAAACTCAAATCGTTTTGCCGTACAGCAAAATGGCGCCGACTATGCCGTACGGTCGGCGCCATTTTGCTGTACGGCAAAACGATTCGAGTTTAGGAGGTCGTTCCCGGACCCCCGCTGGACTTTTGGCAAGTCTTGTGGGGGTCAGGAGGCCCCCCCAAGCTGGCCAAAAGTCCCTGGGGGTCCTGCGGGGGTCCGGGAGCGATCTCCTGGACGCGTGACGTCGGGAGCTAGGAATCAAAATGGCGCCGGCGCTACCTTTGCCCTGTCATATGATAAGGGCAAAGGGCCACCGGCGCCATTTTTCTTCACAGCAGCCGTGGGCAGAGAGTGGGACATCGCGCCGGGATCATCGCGCTGGGACCCCAGGTCATTTAAAACATTTTGGGGGGGTTCGGGAGGGTGGGGGTTTGTTTTAAAGGTTCGGGGTGGGTGTTAGGGTTTTTTTGGTGTGCCGGTTTTCCCACCCCCTATTTAACGATACAATACAAATGCCCCTGACGATAAATCGTGGGCATTTGTAATCTATCGTGCACTCTAACAATTTTGGACGATTTTAAAATTATCTGACGATAATTTTAATCGTTCAAAAACGATTCACATCCCTAATAAATAATAAAAACAAGGCGATGGACAGATTCTGGGTAGAAGGAGGGAAGGGGTCTATGTTTGATTAGCATCTGGGTAGGCCTGCTTAAACAGCCATGTCTTGAGGCCTGTTTTGAAAGTGTGTAGGGAGGGTTCAAGACTGAGATGGGTGGGAAGGGAATTCCAGAGGGTGGGACCCGCAATAGTGAAGGCTCTTTCTCTGGAAGTGGTAAGGCGTGCAGTTTTGAGGGGAGGGGTATACAGGGTGCCCGCGAGGGCGGATCTTGTAGGGTGCTTAGAGGAACGGAAGTGGGGCATTTCCTTAAGCCATGCAGACTTATTTTTATGGAGGGCGTTGTGAAGGATGGTGAGGGTTTTATATTGAATGCGGAAGGGGAGGGGTAGCCAGTGCAGATCCTTTAATATAGGGGCGATGTGTTCTGTAGGGATGTGAATCGTTTTTCAACGATTAAAATTATCGTCAGATAATTTTAAAATCATTCTAAATCGTTAGAGTGCACGATACAATACAAATGCCTCCGATTTATCGTCAGGGGGCAAGTACCCAAAAACTGAGTCTATTCCGTGTTACCGTTGCTAGTAATAGCAGTGGCTATTTTCTAAGTCAACTTAATAGCAGGTAATGGACTTCTCCTTCAAGAACTTATCCAATCCTTTTTTAAACACAGCTATACTAACTGAACTAACCACGTCCTCTGGCAACAAATTCCAGAGTTTAATTGTGCATTGAGTGAAAAAGAACTTTCTCCGATTAGTTTTAAATGTGCCACACGCTAACTTCATGGAGTGCCCCCTAGTCTTTCTATTATCCGAAAGAGTAAATAACCGATTCACATCTACCTGTTCTAGACCTCTCATGATTTTAAACACCTCTATCATATCCCCCCTTAGCCGTCTCTTCTCCAAGCTGAAAAGTCCTAACCTCTTTAGTCTTTCCTCATTGGGGAGCTGTTCCATTCCCCTTATCATTTTGGTAGCCCTTCTCTGTACCTTCTCCATCGCAATTATATCTTTTTTGAGATTTGGGGACCAGAATTGTACACAGTATTCAAGGTGCGGTCTCACCATGGAGCAATACAGAGGCATTATGACATTTTCTGTTTTATTCACCATTCCCTTTCTAATAATTCCCAACATTCTGTTTGCTTTTTTGACTGCTGCAGCACACTGAACCGACGACTTCAATGTGTTATCCACTATGATGCCTAGATCTCTTTCTTGGGTTGTAGCACCTAATATGGAACCTAACATTGTGTAATTATAGCATGGGTTATTTTTCCCTATATGCATCACCTTGCACTTATCCACATTAAATTTCATTTGCCATTTTGATGCCCAATTTTCCAGTCTCACAAGGTCTTCCTGCAATTTATCAAAATCTGCTTGTGATTTAACTACTCTAAACAATTTTGTATCATCTGCAAATCTGATTATCTCACTCATTGTATTTCTTTCCAGATCATTTATAAATATATTGAAAAGTACAGGTCCCAATACAGATCCCTGAGGCACTCCACTGCCTACTCCCTTCCACTGAGAAAATTGTCCATTTAATCCTACTCTCTGTTTCCTGTCTTTTAGCCAGTTTGTAATCCATGAAAGGACATCGCTACCTATCCCATGACTTTTTACTTTTCCTAGAAGCCTCTCATGAGGAATTTTGTCAAATGCCTTCTGAAAATCCAAATATACTACATCTACCGGTTCACCTTTAACCACATGTTTATTAACTCCTTCAAAAAAGTGAAGCAGATTTGTGAGGCAAGACTTGCCTTGGGTAAAGCCATGCTGACTTTGTTCCATTAAACCATGTCTTTCTATATGTTCTGTGATTTTGATGTTTAGAGCACTTTCTATTATTTTTCCTGGCACTGAATTCAAGCTAAACGGTCTGTAGTTTCCTGGATCGCCCCTGGAGCCCTTTTAAAATATTGAGGTTACATTTGCTATCCTCCAATCTTCAGGTACAATGGATGATTTTAATGATAGGTTACAAATTTTTACTAATAGGTCTGAAATTTCATTTTTTATTTCCTTCAGAACTCTGGGGTGTATACCATCCGGTCCAGGTGATTTACTACTCTTCAGTTTTTCAATCAGGTCTACCACATCTTCTAGGTTCACCGTGATTTGGTTCAGTCCATCTGAATCATTACCCATGAAAACCTTCTCCAGTACTGGTACCTCCCCAACATCCTCTTCAGTAAACACCGAAGCAAAGAAATCATTTAATCTTTCCGCGATGGACTTATCTTCTCTAAGTGCCCCTTTAACTCCTCGATCATCTAACGGTCCAACTGACTCCCTCACAGGCTTTCTGCTTCGGATATATTTTAAAAAGTTTTACTGTGAGTTTTTGCCTCTACGGCCAACTTCTTTTCAAATTCTCTCTTAGCCTGTCTTATCAATGTCTTACATTTAACTTGGCAACGTTTATGCATTATCCTATTTTCTTCTGTTGGATTCTTCTTCCAATTTTTGAATGAAGATCTTTTGGCTAAAATACCTTCTTTCACCTCCCCTTTTAACCATGCCAGTAATCAATTTGCCTTCTTTCCACCTTTCTTAATGTGTGGAATACATCTGGACTGTGCTTCTAGGATGGTTTTTTAAACAATGACCATGCCTCTTGCACACTTTTTACTTTTGTAGCTGCTCCTTTCAGTTTTTTTCTAACAATTTTTCACATTTTATCAAAGTTTCCCTTTTGAAAGTTTAGCACGGCAGCCGTTGATTTGCTTACTGTCCCCCTTCCAGTCAATTCAAATTTGATCATATTATGATCACTATTGCCAAGCAGCCCCACCACCGTTACCTCTCTCTGAAAGACCTTTACCTCCAAATTTTGTTTCAAGGAGATCCAGACTCCAACATCCTAATCTCAATGGATTTTCAAATATTTTCATTCAGACTGTTTCCTCGTGTCCTATACTACCCTGGCAATTCCCAAGATCCTCCTTCCTAGTGGGACGCAAGGGAGGGGAGAACTGTTGTGATTCTGCCGGTTAGGCAGCCTCTCAACCATCAGAGGTCCCCGCAGAGCTACATATACTCTCACTCCAATCATAGTCTGTGATCCCATGACTCAGCAGGGCTCAACCTATTTAACCCTGCCTCTTGCCAAGTACAGGGCTTTGTCATTGAGTTTCCTTAGCTTCCTGCTTGGCCCCTCATCTGCATATGCCTTGTGGCCTCCCTAGGCCTGCTATCTTGCTTTAGCTATTGCCTTAGCCACAGCTACTGCCTCAGCCATAGCCTTCGAGTCTGCTACTTTTGGCCCTCGGGCCTTCCGTGTTATCTGTCTGCCCAGTTCCTGTCTTGCTTTTGACTTGTCCTGTTCTGTCCCAGTATCCAGCTATTGTCTTAAACCCTATTCTTGTTTCAGGCTCCAGTTTTGCCTGGACTCTAGCTGGGATTGAAGCGGCCTGGCTTGGGACATGGAGCCTCAGTGGATTGTTCCTGTAGGAGTTCCATAGCCTAGCTGGGTCCTAAACCATAACAGTTGGTCTGACTTCAGCAGTGGAAAAGTAATGAAGACTCTTCTAAAGGAAACAATAATAAAGAATATTGAATCTGGTGGGTTGCAGAATCTGAGGCAGCATAGTTTTTGCCAGAGGGAGCTCATGCCAGATGAAACTGATCAGTTTATTCAATGGGTTGACCAGAGTACTAATTTAGAGGCAGCATTCGCTGGGTACTATAGTTGGGTTCCAGCAAAGTCTTTGACACTCTCCCCTCATAAGAGGCTCTTATATAAACTGAATAGTCTAGGGGTAGGACCTAAGTTGGTGGACTGGATTTATAAGTGGTGGAGGGATAGATGACAGATTTACGCGAGCAGGGCCTTGCGCGCCGGCGCGCCTATTTTCCATAGGCCGCCGGCGCGCGCAGAACCCCGGGACGCGCGTAGGTCCCGGGGTTTTCGGAAGGGGGCGTGTCGGGGGCGGGGCCGAACGGCACAGCATTTCGTGGGCGGGCCCGGGGGCGTGGTTTCGGGCCGGGGTGTTCTGGGGGCGTGGCCGCGCCCTCCGGAACCGCCCCCGGGTCCGGTCTCGGCGCGCGTGGATTTACGTCTCCCTCTGGGAGGCGTAAATCCATGGATAAAGGTGGGGGGGGGGGGGTTTAGATAGGGCCGGGGGGGGGGGGTTAGGTAGAGGAAGGGAGGGGAAGGTGAGGGGAGGGCGAAAGAGCGTTCCCTCCGAGGCTGCTCCAATTTCGGAGCGGCCTCGGAGGGAACGGAGGCAGGCTGCGCGGCTCGGCGCGCGCCAGCTGCCCAAAATCGGCAGCCTTGCGCGCGCCGATCCAGGATTTTAGAAAATATATGCGGCTATGCGCGTATCTTATAAAATCCAGCGTACTTTTGTTTGCGCCTGCTGCGCAAACAAAGGTACGCGATCGCGCAGTTTTTCAAAATCTACCCCATATTGAATCTCAAAATATATAGATATTAATACACAGGTACACATTACAAAAGGGCCCTTTTTATAAAACTTCGCATTTCAACACTCGTACACTCACGCCCACACACACTTACTAAAAACAACCTAAAAGTCCTTAAACCTCCATATCATAGCATGCATCAAAAGAGTTGTAAATGAAACTTCCCATATATTCCTCCCACCAATTGTACAAAATGTCCCGTCTTCAAGAAACCACAATCTTGTCTTCAAAAATCTTCAGAAGTCATCCTCAAGAGCCACAATGCTTATAAGAATGTTGCGCATCCCGTCCGTGCTAGGCCGGCGCCCGGGCCTGCTCACCTTGCTCCTGCGCTGTCGGGCCCCAGACCGTTCTCTCCCGCTGCCACTGCCAGTGCCTCCCATCCGTGGAGCTCCACGGTGGCATCTCCTAGGCCTTCCACTTCGGGCCTAGCTCTACGCCAGGATGCGGTGCCCTCTCCGGCACTGGCCCCGCCCTAGGTGCACAAGCGGACCACCCGACCCTTTAAAGGGCCAAGGGCAGGAACCAGCTCCATGGCGCAGCCCGATGACGTCACGTAGACTTCGTATAAAAGCGAGGCCCTGTCCCCCAGGACCTCACCTTGGCAATCAGGTCAACACCGTGGTGTTATTAGTTGCCTAACTCCGTGTTCCAGCATCTCCTTGTTCCAGCGTCTCCGTGTGTTCCTGCATCCTTCCAAGGTAGTACCCCTACGGACTGCTCTCTGATACTGACCTCTGGCCTGCCTGACCATCCTCTTGCCTGCCGCCTGGAACTGACCTCTGCCTGCCTGACCACTCTCTTGCCTGCTGCCTGGAACTGACCTCTTTCTGCCTCACCATTCTCTTGTCTGCCACCTGGAACTGACCCTCGCTTGCCTTGACTATGCTTGGACTGACCTTGGTATTGACCCCTGCTTTGCCTAACCACTTCTGGACTGATACTCTGGCTCTGACCCTTGAGCTTCACTCTGACACTCTCTTCTGACCTACTGTGACTACCAGACCAACTTTCTGGGAATCCACTCGCGGCTTCCACCCGACTAGACCCGCAGGCGCTGCCTGTCTCGCTTGGAGAATCTTCCTGAACTGTGACCTCTCTGAGGTCTCCGGAGCTTCCAGTTCAGGTCTAGTCCATCCTATCTGCATCAGCCGCGCACCCTTGCTCATGATGAGCACACCCCTCTGCTACCTCTCCGGGAGACCATCTGAGGCCCACCTAAGTCCAAGCAGTCCGGGTACTCAAGGGCTCAACCTGCAGAAATCCCGGACTGTTATTGGTGAAGCTCCAGCTAGCTCTGTCACCTCATGTGCTCCACCTCCTGGTGGCAGGCACTCTCTGGGTCTGACCAGAGGGCCGTACCAATCCTGCACCAGGCCAAGGGTCCACCTCCAGTGCAACAAAGAAAATATTCTTTCATCAAATACTGGTGTCCCGTCTGCAAAAGCCACAATATTTGTACTAGTGTCCACCTGTCTTTGAGAAACCACAATCTCATCTTCAAAAATCTTCAGAAGCCATCCTTAAGAGCCACATTGCTTATAATAAAATATTATTTCATCAGATACTGGTGTCCCATCTTCAAAAACCACAATACTCGTACTGGTGTCCCAACAGAGAACCTTGTTTCACCCTGACGGGCTTCTTCAGGGGATATTTCTAACAATTAGTTCCACATATAGTAAAACACAAAACAACAATATCATGATCATTTGACCTTCTATAAATATGTGTCACTATGACATCAAATAAGGAACTAAAATACCTACACACCAAGCTACTAATGTATTCTTTTGATCACCAAGTCACTGCAATTATTCCCACTGCCTTAAAACATACTGATATCACATCACTTAAAAACCCTTACCTGCCCTGCTATCATCCTATCTCCTTCCTCCCTTTTGCTACTAAAGTACTTGAATCTGTTGTTCACCTCCTCTCTCTTGACTTTCTTTTATGAAAGCTATTCTCGATCCCCTCCAGTCCAGTTTTCGCCTTCTACTTTCCACTGAAATAGCACTTGCCAAAGTCTCCAATGACATGTTTGTAGCTAAACCTGGGAGGATAGCTTTCAAACAGCTGCATCTGCTCCAATATACAAGTGTATATGGGAGCGCAAAAATCTATTCCTGTATTTTATAACCTGATACACACAGGTTATATAAATATAAATTTTACTGCCATTTACTCCAGATATAGAGAAGGTGTAAATATATGCGTGTAAGCTGCACAATCTACATGCATAAATCGGTAATAAAACAGAACTTCTTAGCATCTCTATCAAAGCCTGGGAGAGGAGGGGGAAGGGATAAAGAATGAGATAGGGAATGGATTGGGGAAGGGAGAAAGGATGGTTGGACAAAAGGATGAATGGCTGGGGATATTTTGAATTATGGTTAAACTTAGTGAAGAGGAAGTATTCACAATAACTTACTACGGTTTTTTTTTTTTTGCTTTTTTATTATGTAACAGAGATGGAAATGTGAAAGCTGGACGGGGGTGTCCATTTACTAGTGACACTAAAATTGGCTAATTCATTTTCTCTAGTAAACTGTTATGTCAACAAAATATGAGAATAATTTCCTGAAATGTATCTGGTCTAGGTTCCCCAGTTAAACGACAAAAGATACGGAAACTTTTAAAAAGACACAAGGCGGATATAACGATGCTCCAGGAGACACATCTTAATGATATAGAACATAATAAGCTTAGGTTACATAGATGATGGGTGGGGGAAGCCTATTGGGACTCTTCTGGCACACATAAAGCCAGAGTAGCTATTTTCATTGACAAGAATGTTTCATTTCAGACTGTTTCTATTGTTAAAGATTCAGGCAGTAGATATGTTATTTTACAAGGACATCTAATGGGAAAACATCTATCTTTGTGTAATGTATATGCTCCAAATAACTATGATGATCATTTTTTTTAAACTTTACTAGACAAATTACGTATCACTGTCTAGTCCCATCATTCTTTGGGGTGATTTAAATATGGTGCTTGATCCAATGTTAGACAAGTCCCACCCTAAACTGCATGAATGCTCAGTGGGCCATAAAGGTATACTGTTTCTATCTAAGCAGATAGATCTTTTGGATGCTTGGCATGTCCTGCATCCAACGGAATGTGACTATACATATGTTTCATGGGCTCATGCTTCCCAGTCCCATTTGGATTATCTTTTAATATCTGCCATCCTCTTTTCCAAAGTAACCAATGCTATGATTGGACCAATAAAGGTATCTGATCATGCTCTTATTTGGGTAGAGCTTAGTTGGTTGGGGACTTATTCAGGACTCCAACAATGGTGGTTCCCAGTATAACTAGCCCAGGATATAAATTTAAAACATTTTTTAGCCCAGAAATATCTTGAATTTCAAGAAAATAATAAGAATCATATTGTAGAACCTGCACTGTTTTTGGCGATGGCAAAGGTAGTCTTGTGGGAGGAAAATAATTGCCTATTTAAAACATAGGCGTAAAGTCCTAGAGTCCAAAATCTTAAGGCTGGAGCAGCAAGTATGTAAAGATAGGTTATATTTGGCAAGACGCCACAGAAAGGAATCATAAACAAATTATATTTCTTTGTTGACAGCCCTCAATTTGCTACTCATCAAAGAGTGCGGAAGTATGTTTTATTATAAATATCAATTATATCAATATGGTAACAAAGCAGGGAAACTATTAGCTTCCCTTGCTAAACACAAGCTAGCAGCGAAATATGTTGCTGCAATGTGAGACAAGGGGAATAAGTTTGTTAACTCCACTGAAGAGATGCAGGATGCATTTTTAGATTATATTCAACAGCTCTGTTAGAGGCAGGTAGTTGACGTTGAGGCCAGAGAAGGTTTCTTTCAGAGACTAATACTTCCGCAGCTTACAGATTCACAGCTTACTAGGCTGAATGCACCTATTAGTGTGCAAGAAGTTCCACTGGGAATGCAGGGGGCACCCTATTATAAAGCCCTAGGAACTGATGGGTACAGCAGGGAATTTTATAAAATATTGATTGATAAAGTCAAGGCTTTATTGGTTAAATAAGGCTTGCCAGAATCGTATTGGCCTATATCCCTGTTAAATTTTGAACTTAAGCTTTTGGCTAAGATCTTTTTGGATCTCCTAGCACTTTTTCTACCAGACATAATAGCAGAACATCAGGTTGGGTTGTTCAAGGAAGACATTCTGTTATGAATGTAAAAAAAGTTTTATCTTCCTTATATTGGAATAAGCATCATGGCATTCCCTCCATGCTAATTTAGTTTTGATGCTGAAAAGGCCGACCAAGTAGAATGGGATTACCTTTTTATGTACTTGAATGCTTTGGCTTTCTAGGCCTTTGGCCGAAAGTAGTAAGGCTAAGGCTTCTATATACGCAACCCAGGGCACAGATCTTGGTAAATGGCAATCCCACAAAAGAGTTCATACTATACAGAGGTACATGCCAAGGTTGTCCCCTTTCACCACTTCTTTTCATCTTGCTTTGGAGGATCTGAAAAGAGCAATATACCAAAATGGTAATATTGAAGATGAGTAATAGTGTTTAAAATAGTGGCCTTTGCAGGTGACCTTCTAGTACATCTGGGTCAGCCTGGCCAGTCATTTCCTGCATTGATGGAAGAGTTCTCCCTTTTTGGGTCAATCAGCAGTTTCAAATTAAATTTGCTCAAGTAGGAAGTAATGGTGTCGCATACTTCTCTTAAATCACATTGGGGAGACGAGTTTCTGTTGTGTTAGGCAGGGACTATTTTGGGAGTGGGCCTTCCAATGAATCTGGATATACTTTATGATTTGAACATACTACCATTGCTTAAAAACCTGAAAACAAAACTCTTAACATGGTGTGGATTACCGCTCTCTGTCACTGGTAGAATGAATCTCTTTAAAATGATTATATGGCCCCAATAGCTTTACGTCTTACAACTGTTCCCTTACTGCTGCAAAAATGTGATGATGATCTCATTTATGCTATGCTTTCTAGGTTTTTGTGGTGGGTCAAGAGAGCTAGAATTTCTATAGACAAGAAGGTGGGAGGTTGGAGAGAAGGAGGTTTGGGAATCCCAAATATTGAGGATTAAAACATGGCATGTTTGTAATGTCATATTAGACACTCAATCTTTAATACTTCTCACTATACACCTCTAGATTTTGAAAACATTTGATGGCTCCCTCACAACCCAGTTATATTCTTCATGCAAAGACTGAAAATTTACCAAGAGATCTGCAATGTAATCTTTTAATCTTTGTTGTAAGTTGGGGCATGATTCAAGAGAATTGGGATATCAATCAATCTGAGGTAACTTGGACTTTAACCTGGGAATCCATTCTGGAGCCTTTGCACATTGGGCAGAGTTTTGTATTGGGTATCCCAGATGGGTGATGATCAGGAGAAAATGTTACCTTAGTTGGAGCTACAGTACAGGGTGGGGGTCTTGACTCTGAGCTTTGCATTAAGTGTCAACAGACCAGGGGTATACTGGGTTATTGTTTTTGGCTTTGCCCTGTTATTAAGTGTTTCTGGGTCAAAATATGCTAATATTTTCCAGTTTTTCCTGGATTAAAAGCTAACGTTTACACCTGATGGGGTCCTTTTTTCGATAAGTAAGTCTGATATTGAAGTTGTGATGGTATGGATCGAGGGCGGGAAAAGTGTGTGTGGGGGGGGGGGGGGGAACTGTGTAAAAAATATTATATTACCCGTTTTTTCCAAATCTACTTTCTACTTTCTAAATTTCTAAAGAAGATACCAGAAGACTAGCCCCGCACTCCTGCGGTGATACCCTCGGGTCCCTCCCCCAGTTGAGTTTCCCGGGGTGATTTCCGCGATCCCTCAGAGATTTAGGCCTCGGTCCGGTGGCCGAGTCGCGGCAGGGATCTAGCCCCCGAGCGAGAAGGGCTCGAGCCTGGCTGAGAGGCGCCTCGGTCCCGGCGTGGACTTAGCCCCGAGCGAGACGAGTTCGGCGGCGTAGAGGCAGCGGGTGCACCTCCTCGAGCGCGGCGGTGAAGGTATTTCCCCTCTCCCCCCGCAGCCGGAGTCCGCCCGGGTTACAGCCGGGAAGCGCCGAAGATCAGGTAAGGCGCATATCTCTTACTTTTGGTCTCCGAGGTACGAGGATCGGCGGCGTTGCCGGTAGACGACACGCCGTGGAGGTCGCCATTTTGTCAGCCTTGTTAAGGTATTGAGCGCCCATGGATAGGCGCCTGTGGATGGGCTCACAACGCAGCATATACATTACTAAGCGTATGTTCTTGTACGCATATTGTATATTATTGAGCGCATAGTTCTGTACGCATATTTTTGAGCGCATAGTGTATATTTGAGCACATATCGTATGTTATTGAGCGCATATAGCTGAACGCATATTCTTAAGCGCATGCTGTATATTATTGAGCGCGTAGTGCTTAACGCATATTCTTGAGCGCATATTGTACGTTATTGAACGCATAGTGCTGAACGCATATTCTTGAGCGCATATTGTATATTTGAGCGCATATTGTATGTTATTGAACGCATATAGCTGAACGCATATTCTTAAGCGCATGCTGTATATTATTGAGCGCGTAGTGCTGAACGCATATTCTTGAGCGCATATTGTATATTTGAGCGCATATTGTATGTTATTGAACGCATATAGCTGAACGCATATTCTTAAGCGCATGCTGTATATTATTGAGCGCGTAGTGCTTAACGCATATTCTTGAGCGCATATTGTACGTTATTGAACGCATAGTGCTGAACGCATATTCTTGAGCGCATATTGTATATTTGACCGCATATTGTATGTTATTGAACGCATAGTGCTGAACGCATATTCTTGAGTGCATATTGTATATTTGAGCGCATATTGTATGTTGTTTGAATGCATAGTGCTGAGCGCATATTGTATATTTGAACGCATATTGTATATTATTAAGCGCATATTATTGGCATAAGCCGGCGCCCTGCATTCGCAAGACACGATGGAACACTTGAACGCCCTGGCGTTTCCAGAGGCGGCACCTCCTGACTCCGGCGTGAAAGCTCTTGGCCTATGCTCAGCATGCCAGCTTAGAGTCACGCAGAGCGAGGAGCCAGACTCCCTTTGTGCCCAATGTGAGGAGGCCGTGGGAGCCTCGGGCCAGGACCAGTCTCAACCGAGGTTTACCGACAGTTCCCCAGGGGCCTCCCCGGATTTAGCGGGGCGTCCTGAACAGCCAGGAATTCCGGGGGATTTGGTACCCAGACGGCTAGAGACCGCTTCCATTTCCTTGGTGGACTTATTTAAGGGGATTCACGCCTTTGTACAGATGCAGTCGGCTTCCCGTCCAATCCCTGCTGCCCCGGCTGACCCTGTCCCTGGACCCTCTCGCCCTTACCGCGGGCACCCGCCTCCAGGCAGTCCGGCTCCTGCGGACCCTGATGTCTTGGAGGATGAGTCCGAACCCCCAGAGGAGGGGGAACTTCCCTTGGGGATAGAGCCATATCGAACTATGAGGCAGTTCTTTCCCAAGGAGGATCTCTCCAACCTGGTCTCTCAGTGCCTGACAGAGTTGGCTATTCCAGGCCCCAGCACCATGGAGGCATCTACGCAGAACCCCCTGCTGGAGGGTCTTCGTCCCACAGCCCGCCATTTTCCCTTCCTGCAAGCGGTGCAACAGCTGATCGATCTGGAGTGGAATGCGCCAGAGGCCTCATTCAAAGGTGGTCGGGCCCTGTCCGGCATGTACCCCTTGGACCCGGCAATCAAGGATATGCTGGCATGCCCTCAGGTGGATGCCTTGGTTAGCGCTGTGGTCAAGCGCACTACCATTCCAGTGGAGGGGGGGGTAGCCCTCAAGAAGGCTCATGACCGATGCCTGGACGCCATCCTGAAACAAACCTTTGAGGTGGCAGCTCTGTCTTTGCGAATCGCAACCTGCTGCACAGTGGTAACGCGTTCCTGTTTGTCACAGGTCAGGAACAATGCTCCGGCAGCAGACATGGAGTCAGCTCTCTCGTTCCTTACGGATGCCGCCTCCGACCTAGTCTGTACGACAGCCAAGGGGGTCTCATCCTCAGTAGCAGCCAGGCGCCAGCTCTGGATACGGAACTGGTCAGCCGACGCTCCTTCTAAGACACGTCTCACTAGAATGCCGTTCAAGGGGTCTCTTCTGTTCGGCAGCGACCTAGATAAACTGGCCAGCACATGGGGTGCCTCTCCAGTACCTCGACTGCTGGAAGACAGGTCCAAGAGGAACCAGCACACCCTTCTTAGGCCCTCCAGAGGTAGAAGCTCCCAACGCTTCACTCCCTATAGGAGTCGCTACCAGGCGCCTCATCCTCAGGCCAGGAACCAGTCCTTTCGGACCAAGCAGCACAAGAGGGGAGCCAGCTCGGGTTCGAGCCCTGCCCGCACCCCCCAATGAGAATCAGCCGATCCATCCGGGGGTCGAAGCCATAGGGGGCAGGTTAACCCTCTTCTACCCCAGATGGGTCGAGATTACGTCGGACCAGTGGGTCCTCGCTATCATCCGAGAGGGGTATTATCTGGACTTCCATCACATCCCTCCGGACAGGTCTGTGGAATCTCCGTGTCCAATCCACAAGAAGGCAGCATTGGAAACTACCCTGGCGAGGCTCCTATCCTTGAAAGCCATAATCCCAGTACCTGCATGGGAAATGGATTCTGGGCACTATTCCATTTATTTCATGGTACCCAAGAAAGAGGGCACTTTCCGGCCCGTATTGGACCTCAAGTCAGTCAATCGATACTTAAGGGTCCCGAGGTTTTGCATGGAAACTCTGCGCTCAGTCAAGACCGCAGTACAGCCAGGAGAATTCCTCACGGCCTTAGATTTATCAGAAGCCTACCTGCATATCCCGATCCATCGGGATCATCAGCACTACCTATGCTTCAAGGTTCTGGGACGACACTTCCAATACCGGGCTTTGCCCTTCGGGTTAGCCACGGCGCCGAGGACCTTCACCAAGGTGATCGTAGCAGTGGCAGCAGCGCTCAGACGGGAAGGAATCCTTGTCCATCCCTACCTAGACGATTGGCTGATTTGGGCGAAATCCCGAGAGGAGAGCCATCGGGCAACCAACAGAGTGATCTCCCTGCTGGAAAGCCTGGGATGGGTAGTCAACCTAAACAAGAGCTGCCTACAGCCTTCCCAATCACTAGAATACCTGGGAGTCCAGTTCGACACCCAGGCAGACAAAGTCAGCCTCACTATCAAGAGAAGGTTAAAACTCCAGACGCGTCTACGGTCCTTGATGGCAGCCAGCCGGCTCATAGCTTGGGACTATCTGCAGGTTCTCAGTCTCATGGCATCCACCCTGGAAGTGGTACCCTGGGCGTGGGCCTATATGAGACCACTACAATCCTCCCTCCTTTCTCGATGGAGCCCATGCTTCCGGAATTACTCCGTGCATCTACCTCTACCAGCCAGACTGCGGACCCAGCTATGGTGGTGGTTGCAGCCCAACCACATGAGCAGGGGGTCGAAGATGTCCTCCCCCACGTGGACTCTGCTCACCACAGATGCCAGCCTGAGCGGATGGGGAGCACATTGCGAAGAGCTCACCGCCCAAGGGCGATGGAACAGAGAAGAGTCGGGGTGGAACATCAACCGTCTAGAGGCACGGGCAGTCCGATTAGCATGCCTGCGATTTGCCCACAGACTGAGGAACAGAGCAGTCAGAGTAATGTCCGACAATGCCACCACGGTGGCATACATCAACCGACAGGGCGGAACCAGAAGCCAACAGGTGTCCCTAGAGATAGCCCCGCTGAGGGCTTGGGCAGAGGCGAATCTCCAGGACATCTCCACCGTCCACATTGCCGGAAGGGACAACACCGCGGCAGACTTCCTCAGCAGGGAAAACCTAAATCCGGGAGAATGGCAGCTGTCCCCCACAGCCTTCCAGATGATTGTGGATCAGTGGGGGACTCCGGACATGGACCTATTAGCGGACAGGTCCAATGCTCAAGTACCCAGATACTTCAGCCGCAAGCGAGATCCGTTCTCTCACGGGATCGACACCCTGGTTCAGCCATGGCCTCCAGGGACCCTGCTATACGCCTTTCCGCTGTGGCCCCTGCTGGGCGCCCTTATACACAAGATTCAGAGGCACAGAGGCCTAGTTCTTCTAGTGGCACCAGACTGGCCAAGAAGACCCTGGTATGCGGACATGAGAAGACTACTGACAGGGGAGCCTCTTCCCCTGCCTCCTCTCAGGGACCTGCTACATCATGGTCCCATCCTCCACGAAGATCCGGCTCAATTCTCTCTTACGGTCTGGCCATTGAGAGGGCTAGACTGAGGAAAAGAGGCCACTCGGAGCCGGTGATAGATACACTCCTCCGAGCTCGCAAGTTTTCCACATCCCTCACCTACATAAGGATCTGGAGAGTATTTGAAGCCTGGTGCGACACTCATGGCACCAATCCACATGCGACCACAATCCCTATTGTTCTGGATTTCCTGCAGGATGGGCTTCAGAACGGTCTCTCCCTAAGCTCCATCAAGGTTCACGTGGCTGCGCTGTCTTGCTACGGTCCCAGGAGGGATGGCAAGACCATTGCCACGCACCCAGATGTTTCCCGCTTCCTGAAAGGAGTCAAGCACATTCGTCCGCCACTGAAGTGGCCAGTGCCCCTGTGGAACCTCAACATAGTTTTGGATTTCCTCGTGGGATCCACCTTCAGACCCCTTCGGGGCCTGTCTCTCCGTTCGCTAACTTTGAAGATGGTGTTCTTGCTGACAGTGTGTTCCGCACGCTGCATCTCAGAGCTACAAGCACTATCCTGCCGTGATCCCTTTCTGAGAATCACTCCAGAGGCTATCCATCTTCGCACGGTTCCCTCTTTCTTACCTAAAGTAGTCTCACAATTTCACCTCAATCAAACCATATCTTTGCCAACCACGGTGGGTTTGAAGAAATCAGAAGAAGGGCGTTTGCTACGCCATCTCGACATCGGCAGATTGCTGCCCAGATACCTGGAACAGACAGAAGCAGTACGAAAGACGGACCATCTGTTCGTCCTTCACAGCGGGAAGAAGCAAGGGGAAGCGGCCTCTCGGCCCACCATAGCCCGCTGGATCAAAGAAGTTATCAGAGCGGCCTACATAGAGGCCGGGAAGTCACCACCTCTACAGGTCAAGGCTCATTCCACCAGAGCACAAGCAGCATCTTGGGCAGAATCTAGGATGCTGTCGCCCGCAGAAATTTGTAAGGCAGCGACATGGTCCTTCCTCCATGCCTTTTCCAGATTTTACCGTCTGGATGTCCAGGCCAGGGAGGACACAGCATTTGCGAGGGCAGTCCTACGCAGTCCTCAGGCAGCCTCCCGCCCAGTCCGGGAGTAAAGCTTTTGTACATCCCACTTGTTCTGAGTCCATCTGGCTACACGCTAGGAAATGTTGAGATTACTTACCTGATAATCTCCTTTTCCTTAGTGTAGACAGATGGACTCAGCATCCCGCCCAGCTGCCGGTGTACATGGGTTTCACCAATTCAGGGTAAGCCATGTCATTTTCTTACATAAGAGTGTCCACTCTACCAGGTGTCGACGCCTTCCGGTTGGAAGCGCTGGCGGTCTCCAGCTACTATCAATCGGTCAGGGGAATCCTGTTTCACTAATTCATTGATCGTCAGTACACATATATCCATAACAGCTTTTGCAAGGAAGATTACTGAGTTGCTTCACTTCCTGTGGGGGTATATGTACCCGTGCTGACGTCAGATCCGTCTCCAACTGCTAGCACGAGCACACTATACCCACTTGTTCTGAGTCCATCTGTCTACACTAAGGAAAAGGAGATTATCAGGTAAGTAATCTCAACATTACTGGTGAAAATGATGGCCCCCATCCCGGAACACCCCTGGCCCACCTCTTTTTTACATGTGCATTTACTCACGAACCCTTACTTATGTGTGCATTTTGAGGTTTTTAAAATAGCATATACTATATATGAATATATGCTGATTTTTATGCACACAACATTTGAAAATTCACCTTAAAGGTTTTTACTTAATCCTTGTCCTTCTTGACCATTTGACACTGTTGATCACCACCTACTTCTTTGGCACTCTTTCCTCGTGTGGATTTCCAGATGCCATCATGGTTTGGTTTTCTTCTTCCCATAACACTTTGTGTGTCCTTTGGTGGATCCTCCTTTATCACCATCCCACTATAAACTGATGTGCCTCAGGGCTCTGTCCTGGACCTTCTTCTCTTCTCTCTGTATACCAATTCTCTTGGTGCTCTGATCTCCTCTCATAGCTTTCAGTACCGTCTTTATGCTGATGATTCCGAGATTTACCTCTTTACACCAGGAGTAAAATCAGGAATCCAGTCCTAAATCTCATCCTGTGTTACAGTTTTGGGCTGTAGCCTGGTGTGGTGAACTCCTCCTGCAGGAGTGACACAGGACAGGAGGATGGGAGAAATAGCAGGTGATCTGGTGAGGCTGGGTAGAGTCTCCAGAGCCAGGTGCAGGTTGATAAGGCCCTCTGGTGCTGGGTGCTGACTGAGAAGGGCCTCTGGAGCTGAGAGCATGGTGGTAAGGGTGAACTTCAGGAAACAGTGGAACAGCATGTAGGTACGCGTGGATGTGAATGCAGGTAAGCATGAACTGTTGCACTGGAACTGAGTGCAGGTATGGGTGAAATCAGAATAGCGTGCAGGTAAGCATGAGACTGGTGGAGGGGAACCAGGGCAAGGAAGACAGACAATAACAGGACTAGACAAACCAGGACAAGGACTACACTGAACATGAAACCACAAAATGCCCGAATGCAGCAAGGCAAGGAAGTCCAAGGAAGCAGGGGGAAGCAGAAGAGTAATAGGTCAGCTACAGAAAGGGATTCAGGGACAGAGGGGACAAGAAGGCAGGCAAGGCTGAATGCCTACAGAGCAAAATCAGCAAAGGCCCATAGGACACATAGCAAGGCGGGGAAGCAGGATGCCCGAAGTCATGCTGGTAAAGAAGAGAAGGCTAAAGCATTGAGCGCAAAGGAACTCGATGCCGAACCACCGAGGCATGGTCTAGGCAGGGTTAAATAGAGGGTTCTGACATGGAGCAGGTAGGCAAGGAAGACCGGGCCAGCCAGAGGAGCGTGCTCATGGGGGGGCCTCTGGTGGTGAGGAGGCTGCACAGCAGCCACAGTCGTAACATCCTGTTTGTCTGGTATTGTTGTTTGGATATCCCATCACCACCTTACCCTCTCTCTATTTCTGTGGATAATGCTGTCCTCCTCCCAGTCCCCTCTGCTTGGAACACCAGGATCATTTTCTACTCCTCTCTCTCCTTCTCTAAAGAAATCCAAAACACTGCTAAAATTTGTTTCTTTTTGATTAACATCACCAAAATCCATACTTTTTCTTTCTGAACACAATATATGTATTTATTTATTTATTTTTAGTTTTTATAAACCGACGTTCCTGTATAATATACATATCACACCGGTGTACAAGGAAGTAATCTTTATCCACCGGTGTACAAGACAAGAATCTTTATCCACGTTCTTATCACCTCCAGCTTAGATTATTGCAACCTTCTCCTCACAGGTCTCCCAACGAGCCTTCTCTCTCCACTACAGAATTCAGCTGCGCAATTTACCTTTTGCCAAAGTTGCTACACCTATATAACCCCTCTTCTCAAGTCACTAGAAATTCCCTTTGAATCAGACAGCTCCCTATCTGTTCCTGCATACAGTTCATCTTCCTCTTATTCATCAACGAGAGCCTTCATTCTGCAGCTCCTCATTAACTCTCCCTACACCCCTCTCATGAACTCTATTCATCAGCCACATCACTCCTGTCTATGTCCTCTTCTACCACAGATGCTTTTCACCTTGCCACACTCTATGCTTGGAACAGACTTCCTGAATCAGTGCATCATACTCTTTCTCTTTCTTTATTCAAATCCGGTCTAAAAACACACTTTTTGAGGCTGCTTTTAAATCTTAACTCCTGATTATCCCACTTACAGCCTTATTGATTTTAACCATTTTCCTAATAAATGAAATCCCCAAAGTTTCTTGCCTGTTTGTCTTGATTATATTGTAAGCTCTACTGAATAGGGACTGTCTCTTATGTTTTTGAACAGCACTGCAGATGTTGAGTAGCACTATAGAAATGAGAAGCAGTAGTAGTAGTAGCAGTAGCTGACAAAAGGTCAAAGTATAAATAGATATCCAGTCAGGAAACAAGGGGGGTCAATATTCAGCTGCTGTGTGGCTCAGCAAAGTAGCCAGATCCACTTATCCAGTTAACTTAACCTCTATATCCGACTTTCCTAAAGTTAGGTGGATAAGTTATCTGCCTAATTCAGCTCCTCCTTGTTATGCCCATTACTCTCCCACCACTTATCTGGCTAAGTGGTGGCTGCTGACTGTAGCTGAAATGCACCACTTAGTTGGATAAGTCAGAACTTACCTAGCTAAGTGGTTTTGATCATCTGCCTCTGGATGACCACTGGAGGGAAGTGAGAAGCACAGAGCTGGGAGAACTGAACTAGATAGTCCAAGTGGCTCACAGTGCCAACAGTGGGCCAGAGGCAAATTCAGCAAAGGATCCTCATACCAATAATGAATGTATTATGCAAAGTCCATTGTTTAAGTTTACTCAAGACAGGATAATAAAAACAGAAAACAGATTTACAAACTCAATCACAGGAGAAACAATGTTTATGGTAACTCCTGTTTAGGATGATTGATCTATCATAACAGTAATTAAAGTACTTAGCAATTATATCTCTAATTTGATAACCACAGAAAGTTGTTTTACAATCAACATGCAGCATAGCTTTGGAGATGATCTGCCACCCACTCCGCTTAATGCATTTGTTATTCTTATTTGTTAAACCTGCACTTGCTCTGAGACTACATAAGGACAATGTTGTAACAATAACAATTTATGTAACTTGTTAAAGTAACTGCTTCCTTTTCTGTCTAGGTTGTCACAGGCATCGACCATTCCCTCATAGAAGAGACTGGAGGCAGTCTAATAAAACAGGAACTTTTACTGTTTACAGCAATATTCACAAGATCCTGGGTCTGGCATCCTCTCCCGGTCATCTCCCTAGTGGCATGACATTCAGGAGTGTTGACAGGAAATATTTTGTTGTTGTCTATTTATTTATATTCCACTTTTTCAGCACTTCGAAATGTATTACATTCAGGTACTGAAGGTATTCATTTTATTTTTTGCTTCTCTTAGGGTGGGGTGGGTTTTGTTTTTGTTTTTTCATTTTGTTTGCTGTTTATTCTGTTTCATGTATTTAAAACAAGAAAACAAACAATGAAAAAAAAAATACTCAAAGCAAAATGAAATAAGAAAAATTGTCTGGTCCAGGCCAAGCCACAAAAACAAACAAACAAACCTCCCTCAGGCCCTCTCCCCATTGTCCCCACCCCCATGAACCCTTTTACCCCACCTATAATGTAAAACGGAGGAAGGTGAGATTCCCAGTTGCTCCTGCCCCTGGGGATATTCAACAGCATAGCCATGCCGCTGAATATCCCATGCAAATTAGCCGGATAAGTCTAATCTGGCTAATTTACATAGACGACTATGTCTGAATATCTATACTTCCTATTTATTGGTTGGGAGTTTGGGCCTGCAGATTCTGTGGGTAATAAAGTATCCATGGTCCCCACTAGAAAAGTGATTTGTAAAGGATCTGGAAGCACTGCAGGAAGCTTAAAAATTGGCTTCCAAATTAGAAATATTTTGCTTTCGGCCTTTGTTCTTCTCTCTTCCTCTGCATTGTAAACACACAATAAACAAGTACCCAGTTGAAACCACAAAGTAAAGAATGGTGAGGCCATTGAACCTATATTGAAGTAAGAAATATGTAGGGGTAGATAATCAAACTACCCCTACTCTGGCAACCTTAGGTACAGGGTGGCCCACGGAAAAGTAGCCTGCCTGTGTGGCACTGGTATTGGAGGCGGGCTACTTTTCCATGGGCTACCCTGTAGTTTTGCTTTAGTGATTGCCCCCTCAAAAGAGCCACACAGATTTGCACCTGCTTTTTGTACAGGTACTTTAAACATGTATATGAGATATATAGAATATGATGAGTATGGGCTATTGACACACGTACATGCTATGTATGGAATACTTATGATATACAGAATACGTGAGTATAGGCCATTTACACACGTATAGGCTATATTTTAAGCACAACATTTTGAAAATTCACCTTAAAGAGGGTAATTCTCAAAACCATTTCTGTGATTAAAACAATGCTGTACCCATATAAATGGTCTTTTACTAACCTGCCCACCCAATATTTATTTATTTATTTTGATTTTTAACCCACTGGATTATAAAAGCACTCTCAACAGGTAACAGCAAAAAACATATCACATTTAGTTGCAAATTACAAGAAACTTAAACAATTCACAAGAAAACCACTGACATTATTGCCGTTAACATCTTAAATATCTGGGGAGACTTATGCATGTAGGATCTTCATGCGCATATGTATAGGCACAGTGCGCAGAGGCATTTCCAGAGGAGAGGCTGTACTTCCAAAAGTATGCATATACATTTAGCAGGTATAAATGTGTGTGGGTACATTTTGTGAGATTATTCTCAAAGGAAAATTTAAAAACTGGTGTAAAGCCTGTGAGCAATTGCCTTAAAATCTATGTGGGCCATTTCAAAATTAGAAAGGTGCTTCTCAGCCAGTGTGCCAGGGCACTGTCAGCCTCAGCATGATCCTCCTCCCTGGACTCATGCTGTGATGCTATTGGACAATACCTCAGATCTCCTGCTTGCTGCTCCAACCCCTCTTTCCCATCTCCACAGCAGCCAGACACCACTGAGGACAACTGGAAGGGAGGGGTAGGAGCAGGGACCCAACACTGTAGTAGTGAATGGCAGAGAAAAGCCTCTGCTCCCTATTCCATCCCCTCCCCACTGGTCCAATCCCCCCCCCCCCCCCCCATCTGCTGCCTAGAATACAGTGCGCTTCACTGCTGTGCTCTCTTTGCTTGCATAGCCATGGCCCCAGTCTGTGCTGCATGGACTTTGTCCTCCCCCTGAGCTCCAAGGTATGCATTCGTTTTCAACGTATTGGCAATCCACAACGTAAATTAATTCTGTTGTATGCAGGACATACCCACCAGCACAGAGGCTTTTGTATTGGGCTCAAAATATTTTGTGGTAACAAAACTTAAGGAATGTGCTTTTAGATATATTTTGAGAGTAGATCAGTACAATTTTCAAACAGAGACAGTCCACCAGACTTTCCCCCAGCCACCAAAATAAACTGCTGGAAGTTTAAATCCCTTAGACAATAACAGCTTATGTGAATATAGGTACTATTGTTTGATAACTGGTGGTTTGCTAGCATATTAATCCATGAAATATTATCTATTTTTGTTATAACATACATAGGCATATGTTTCTCTGTGTACTGCATTACCTGTACTTGCATGTACTGTCATTAATAACAATTATTTTGAAAAAAATGCTCAATCATTGCTAGTAATACGGGGAACAAGTGTTCAAGATTCATCCACCAGAACTCTGTAATTTTGCCCTCCTTCCCCACTGGCAGGAGGAAAGCAGTGCTTCATACCTATATGAGTTACATACCTATATGAGTTACATATAGGTATGAAGCACTGCTTTCCTCCTGCCAGTGGGGAAGTTCAAATGTGTGGGGCCTTGTAATCTTGTAGGACCTGCTGATTCTGCAAGTTTGGATGTCAGATTGAAACTGGCAGAATGAGGCACACACAGCTAAAAAGTGCTGCTCTCCTTTTGCTGATGGAAGAGGGGAGGGTGAGAATCATGCAAAATTTGGTTTGGTGTGCCACAAGTACTGAACAAACTTGAAAGTGTGCCATGCAATAAAAAATGTCGAGAAGCACTGGTTTAGGGTACTTATCTCACTACTGCCACAAGAGGGCATTGTGTACCCATAACAATTAATTAGAGTTCAAACTCAAATGGATTTTTGTGCTAGATCATTCCTGCTGAGTATGCAATGGATAGGAGATTTAATAGAGAATGTAGAAATCAAGTAATGCAATTCTCATTATCAAAGGGTGGCCAACTCAGACTATCCCAAAAGGAGGACACTCGCCTCCAAAAAGGACAAAATGCAGGATAAAAATGTATTTATTTAGATATTTTATATACCATGGTTCCATGTAAAGATCACAGCGGTTTTCAAAAATATAATTCAAAGCTATAAATCAGCAAATAAAGACGGATTACATAGGTAGTATTCATAAACAGACATTAACATCTATCAAATGAAATCTTCCAATATATATTAACTAATTGACTTTGCATATATAATTAGCATAAATACATTTGGATATGCAAATATGTTTACATAGGTGTGACATTACAAATTATTACCATAATAGAAATAGAAGTACAACCAGGGCTGGTGGAAGCATGAGGTAAACTAGGTGGCCGCCTAGAGTACACAGATTTGGAGACGACCACCTACTGCTTCCACCAACCCACAGCGACTGGGCTTCCTTCTTCCCTGGCCCCGCTGGGCCAGAAGAAAACAAAATTCTGTAGTCATGACTGGGCTCACCTGACATCCAGAAACAGGAGGAGACCCTCTTGGATGAAAAGCGGCAGAGCTGCAGCAGACTGAGCCACATGGCTGAAGAGCAGCGGAGCTATGATAGACCAGGCCACACAGCTGAAGAATGGCAGAGCTGTGGCAGGCTGGGCCACGCAGTTGAGAGAGGAGGAGCAAATGCAGGTCAGACCACATGGCCAATGAAGCAGGGACAAGGATGCATGACGAAGAGCATGGCCCAACCAAAGGAGGAGCCATGTCCACTCCACAATGAAGAAAGGAGACCTCCTGATGGTGTGGGAGCTCAAGAAGGAAGATATTACCTTCATGTTCTGGGGAGAGAAAAAAGACTGTGTGTGTGTATGATCATGTGGGAGAGAGCATGTGAGTGGGTGTGAGATCATATGGGAGAGAGCAGGTATGTGTGATGTGAGGTGGTAGCATGAGTGTGTGATCAAGGGGAGAGAGCATATGTCTGTGAGTATGTGGAATGAGCAGTGTGTGTGTGTGTGTGTGTGTGTGTGTGTGTGTGTGTGTGTGTGTGAGATCATGTGGAAGTGAGAAAGCATGTGTGTATGTGATGAGCGAGAGAGCAAATGTGTATGAGAGCATGTGTGTGTGATGGGGAAGAATATATGTCTGTGATGTGGGGTGGCAGCATGAGTGTGTGATCAAGGGGAGAGAACATATGTCTGTGAGTATGTGTAATTATGTATGGAAAGAGCATGTGTGTGTGATCATGTGGCAGTGAGAAAGCATGTGTGTATGTGATAAGCGAGAAAGCGCATGTGCATGAGAGCTTGTGTGTGGGAGAACATGTAGGAGAGAGGGGGAGTTTATATGAGAGCATGTGTGTGAGATCTTTTGGGGAGAGTGTGTGTGTGTTGTCATGTGGGGCAGAGAGCATTGTGTGTGATCATGTGGAGAACATGTGTGTGGGACAGCATGTGGAGGAGAGAGAGCATGTGTGCATGAAAGTATATGTATGGGAGAGCATGTGGGAGAGAAAGAGGGGGGTATGTGAGAGACGGCATGTGGGGGAGAGAAGAGTGCATGTATGAACATGTGTGAGTAAAAGAGTGTGTATATGTTGGAGAGTGTGTATGTAAGAGAGAGGGAGGAGACAGTTGGTGCATTGTAACCACCTCCCCCCACTAATCCATGACAAGCTCAGACTGAAAATCAAAAGTTCCCAGTTATGGAGAAAGGGGGATATTTTATCCTTATTTTTAATTACTTGGTGCTATTTATGTATCTGTTATTTTGAAATATTTTATTGGTGTTTGGGACAGCTTTCACAATTTGTATGAGTCTTTATTGGATATTATTCTATTTGTTAGCTGTTTAGAAAAATTTTATTAGTATGATATTATGATAAATAATTTATTTCTTGATTTTATTATTTGATGTTTAATGAAAAATGGTGATTTTTCTGTTGTTGCAGAGTCTTGCTTGTTGCGATTTACAGTTCAGTTTCTATATATATTTTATGGTCTCTTTATTCTGTACTTGGTGAAGGTCTGTCTGTGTTCCGCATGTGTGGCTGAGGTGAGGTCTTCTACCAGCATGTTGTTTCTGGGTAGGAATCTTTAGCAGCTTGCTTGTTCTGTTTTTCTGATAGGAGGTGTATTGGTGTTTATTAGTCTGGTGAAATATTTGCAACGTATTCCTACCCAGAAACAACGAGGTGAGGATAAGTGGAGGGGTTTTTCCTGCCCACCCAAGGACACCTTATTCAATCGGGGACCTCGTCTGGCCTGACCTGGAGGGCGAGGGCTTCCCTGGTCTGGATGAAAAGAGACACTTGCACAGATAGAGGGAAGAGCTATAACCCGAAAGACCCATTGATGGTGCTGGGAACTGTATTTATTGTGCCAGTTACCTACCTGATTAGTAAGTGATTACCCATCTGTAAAAACTTTATTTTCAGCACTCAGTCACAGTCTTCTGTGTATTATTTGGCACTGACAGCACATACAGTAGTGAAAGGAAGTGTTACCTCATCCCTGGGAAAAAGAGTACAAAGGTATCCCTGTCACTCTGGGCCTTGCAAGGAAATTCCTTCCCCCCCCACCCAACCAAGGACTCAGGCTCTGGGGCATAGAGACTTAAGCAAAGAACTAGCCGGTGAGACAACAAATTCTTTTATTGCCAAAACGGTGTGCAGCCAGCACCCAGGGACAGGGTTACATTTAGATTTCAAGTATGATGAATCCCTGCCCCAAACAGTTAACCTTGCCCCATCTCTGGCTCTAAGTCCCTAGCCCCACAACCTTCTTACTATCTATGGAGGTATCCTGCTCTTTAGTCTCTCTCTCCCTGCTCTCTCACCCTCATTACCCTCCTTCTCTTCCCCCATCCAAACCCTATTTATTGCCTGCCCAGTACAAGGGTTTCTCAACCCCTCTCCCTCTCACCATGTCCAGCAGCAGATCTCTGCATCCATCTCCCTGGCTGGAAGCAGTTACAGGTCTCCCTCCCACCTGTCTCTTTCTCCACTTCCTCCCTCCACCCAGCATCAGATCTATTTGACATATACTTACTTTCTCTTTGACAAAACAAGCACACACCCCCTTCTGCTCTTGTGCTCATGAAACTCAGTCTGCAAGTGTTTCCACCCACCTCCATCTGAGGCTTGTAAATTGTGTTACAGGTAGTGACTGCCCCCTGTTCCCCCACCACCACCTTACAGCCCCTGGCAGAGATTTTCCCTGACTCATCCCTCCCTTCCTGAGATTAAGCTTGCTTTCACTTTCAATCCACAACGCTTTCCCACTGGCTGCCCATGCCACCCCCAGCCCTGCTGGCTCTTGGCCCTTCCACACACTGCTGCCGTCTGCCTGCCCAAATCATTCTTACAGTGCTGTCCTCTTTCTTCTTCAGTATCTGGTACTCCTCAGGGAGGCATCTGGCATGTCCTCCACTAGATTTCCTGTTTTTCCTCACATTTTTCTTGCACACGAGCACCGCACTGCCCAATGGCCAGCAGAGACGGGGTGCGCAGGTCGGCTACACAAAGTGGAACTCAGCCCCTGACATTCCTGGAACCACTTCATTTCCAAGCTAAGTCTCAAAGAGCTTCCTTCAACTGTTACCTTCTATTTTCACTTTTAATTATTAGATCTCTTCTGTGGTCTTAGAAAAAGTCTGAGCTGTATAAAGAGGCATGCCGAGGACCCTGAAAATTCACAGATTGCTTCCAGCGGCATGCTCTAAAGTAGCCCTGGAATTCTGCTGTTCTTCAGATACCGAATTTGCTGCCAAATCTCTCCTCGTTACCATTTTTGTTCACATTATACATTAACAGAGCAAAAAGCAAGAACATGCATTGGATAATCAAGAATCTCAGGCAACTATAGTATAAATTAAAACCCTCTGGACAAGCAAACTAATTATGATCCTTTTGTTTTTGAAGACAGACATAGACTTAGAAGAATAATGTACTTACAAACCTGCCAGAAAGTAGAGGAATAGAAAATAAAAAAAAAAAATGAAGCACGAATACAAAACCTTTAAGACTGAATGAATGGATGTCAACCAAGGGAATGGCAGCTTGCACAGGTAGCCCTGACAAGACAGCTAACTAAAATTAAGCCAAATCGATTTTCTACAGTGCAGTTGTGCTGACCTCCAGGGATCTCCACTTGATGACCCTAACCCAGGACATGGGATTGAGAGTTAGGAGAGAAGCATGCCAGTTCCTAATCCTAACAGCCTCCCTGCTGAAATGGTGAGCTTCTGTCTGCGCAAAGACAGGCAGAGTGGGAGTTCGGTGTGGCCATTTAGATTGAATTTAGAAGCAGAAATATTGTCATTTCTTTGGACCCCTATCTCTGGTAGGCCAAGCCTCATGACCTGTGTTTCCAGGGTTAGAAGGAGGCAGTCTACTTCTCTGGTCTACAACCTTGCTGATCTTTGCAGTTTGTTTGAGACATTTTGGATTTTACATTTTGGTATTTTTCTTCCTGGATCCCTTGATCTTGTCTCATCTGTGTAAACCGAAGTGGTATGCACAAGTGCATGAACTCCGGTATATAAAAGCCTTTAAATAAAATAAATAAATCTTCAGGAGGGAAAATGCCCCTACCCTTGGGAAGGACTAGGATGAAGATGATCTGATGTTCCCTGTAACACCCAGTGGATGGATAATCATGATTCCATTTTGAGTGACTGAGTATTTCTGAGGAGATTTTTGTCTTTTGTTTCTGGAGGAACTTTGCTGTCACCTTTTCCAATCAGGAGTGGGGAAAAAGAGAACAACTAATTTTCCTGCTGCCTGAACCTTTCCTGCTAAAAGAATCCCCTATTTTTCATCTACAGAGGAGAACTGTTCATCTGAAGATCCCCCAATGGAGTCTTTATTTCAGGAAAAAGAGAGAAGAACTAGGGCTTGGAGAATCTGAAGCAAATCTGGACCTCAGGTATTGTAAGGAACAGGGACCCTGAAGTGATAGGAGAACCCTGGCCGTCCTGAAGACTTCCCCTTCTGTGCCCTGGAGGATTAGGCAGGATCAGGACCCCAATACCAAGGGACAATTCAAAGAAAGAGTTAGAGAGGTCTAGAACTGGAATTGGTTATTTACTCTTTCAGATAATAGAAGGACTAGGGGCATTCTATGAAGTTAGCATGTGCACATTTAAAACTAATCAGAGAAAGTTCTTTTTACTCAACGCACAATTAAACTCTGGAATTTGTTGCCAGAGGATGTGGTTAGTGCAGTTAGTGTAACTGTGTTTAAAAAAGGATTGGATAAGTTCTTGGATAAGTTCTCACTGATACACAATCTAGTAGGTCAACCTAGGTACAGTGTTCACCCCGTCTTCAGTTTTAAAACATAAAGAAGCTCTACAGAAAGAATGGCATAATGATATTTATACCAACAATTTTAAAAGGAACTATACATGATTGCCTTTTATATTTAAATACTTCTCATTAAATCATCCACTACTGTTATCTCCCTAATCTTAAACCCAAAAATGGCACTTATGTTGGTTTATTCACAACATTATATGTATCACTGTATCTAATATTGCAAAGTGTAACATCTAATACTTCAATATAAATTAAAATTAAAATGCAAGAGCTCACACTGTGTGAGAAGTATTTTAAATATAAAAGGCAAATCATGTATAGTCCTTTTAAAACTGTTGGTATAAATATCATTATGCCATTCTTCTGTAGAGCTTCTTTATGTTTTAAAACTGAAGACTGGGTGAACACTGTACCTAGGTTGACCTACTAGATTGTGTATCAGTGAGAACCTATCCAAGAACTTATCCAATCCTTTTTAAACACAGTTGCACTAACTGCACTAACCACACTCCTCTGGCAACAAATTCCAGAGTTTAATTGTGCGTTGAGTAAAAAGAACTTTCTCTGATTAGTTTTAAATGTGCCACATGCTAACTTCATAGAATGCCCCCTAGTCCTTCTATTATCTGAAAGAGTAAATAACCAATTACGTCATAGTGTATTTAGATGATGTTTTGATTATTCTCGAGATCTGAAGTTCCATCATCAACATGTAAAGCAAGTACTGCAAGTTCTAAAGACAACCAGCTTTATGCGAAACTGGAGAAATGCATGTTCGAACGAGAGTCGCTTCCTTTCTTGGGATACATTGTCTCGTCTACCGGTTTCACATGGACCCAGAAAAGGTCTCTGCTATTAGGGACTGGCGCCGTCCAGTAGGGGTGAAAGCGTTACAACGTTTCCTCAAATTCGCAAATTTCTACAGACAGTTCATTCCTCATTACTCCCTTAAAGTGGCACCTCTTACCGCTTTGACTAGAAAGGAGGCTGATGCTAAAATTTGGCCTAAAGCAGCTTGTCAAGCTTTTGAGGATCTTAAAACAGGCTTTTTTTGCTAGATACTTGTTTATACCACCCAGATCCGCTACACCCCTTCATTGTGGAGGTGGATGCCTCCAGCAATCACGATGGGGGGCAATACTAAGTCAACACTCTACCCACGGGTAAACTGCTCCCATGCTCTTACTTCTCCAAGAAGTTCTCGGCAGCCAAGTGCAACTACAGTATAGGAGACAAGGAACTCTTGGCAATTAAGTTAGCATTTGAAGAGTGGAGGCAATGGCTAGAGGGGGTAGCTCATCCTATCACAGGATGAGCTACCCCCACACCTACTTTCAAAAAGAAAACTCAAAACCTGGCTTTTCCTCCAAGCATACCCCCTTTCCTCATCAGCTCCCCCCAACTAACATGCTAGCCCAACCCTCATCTCGCTCCAACATCCCCCGTTCAGGTCCTACACCCAATACCCTCCCCCTCTAATGATTCATACTATTTTTGTATATAATAAGTGTACATATTTCTCCCTCGAATCCCAATTCATATCTTATCCCCTTGTGTCTGTTTGCACCCTCCCCCTGCCCCCCCATTGTCTCGACTACCCCCTCCATTCCCGCCCTTAGTTATTTAGTTATTTATTCTGTTACTGCGTTTATGTTATACACCGTTCTCTGTAAAGGCTATGCCTATATATCTTTTGTTGTAAGTTACTTGTAAACCGGCACGATGTGCAAACGGTTGCCGGTATATAAAATTAAAAAAATAAAAATAAAAATAAATCACAGTTTACACAGATCATAAAAATCTGAGTTTCTTGTGTCAGGCACAGCGGCTGAATCCTAGGGAAGCCTGGTGGTCCCTCTTCTTCAATCGCTTTGATTTACTCTTCGCTATCGTCCAGCGTCCAAGAATACCCATGCTGATGCCTTGTCATGAACTACGGAGCTAGAATAGGAGGGGAGCTCCCCATGTACATTTTGGATTCCAGCAAAAATCAACATAGCTGCTGTGGCTATAAGTTCTCTGGGAAGGACAGTAGTCCCAAAGTGTCTCTGAAGGAGAGTCTTAATGTGGGCCACAACTCCATTTCTGCGGCCATGCTGGCCAGGAGAGGACACTAGACTTGCTGAACTACTACTATTGGTGGCCAACATGAGACAAGACGTTCGCAGCTATGTGAGTTCCTGTCCCACCTGCGCCAGGCAAAAACCTCAAATTGGCCAACCTTGGGGTTTGTTGCAACCATTGCCTGTACCCACAGAACCATGGACTCATATAGCCATGGACTTTGTGGTGGATTTACCTTCATCAGATGGGAAGATGGTCATTTGGGTAACGGTGGGATCATTTTTCCAAGATGGCCCATTTCGTCTCAATTCCCAAGTTGCCATCGGCACTGGAACTAGCGCAACTATTCACACAGCACATCTTTTGAACTCATGGACTTCCGCAAACATTGTTTCAGATCGGGGACCCAGTTCACAGGCCCGATACTGAAGGGCTCTGTGCAAGAAATTTGGAGTTCAACTTAGTTTGTCCACAGTCTTCCATCCCCAGAGTAAAGGCCAGACTGAACGTATGAACTGCTCTTTAAAGACGTTCCTCGCGCCTTTGCTAATGAGAGGCAGAACAATTGGGTAGCATTACTACCGTGGGCCAAATTCTCTTATAATAACCATATTCACTCAATCACTGGGAAATCACCCTTTCACATAGTGTATGGTAAGCAACTCAAGCAACCGTTACCTTTGCTGATAACTATTCCCTCACTGGCAGCTCAAGTGTCTGTTCAACAACTGCAAGATCTCTGGAACTCCATTCAGGTTAAACTCTCCAAGGCGCCCAGCAGAGCTAAGACTTGTATGGATTGCCACCGACAACCTGCACCTGTATTTCTACCAGGCAACAAAGTTTGGTTAAGTACTAAGAACATTCACCCTTTGGAGTTCCTTCTCTGAAGTTAGCTCCTAAGTACTGTGGACCTTTTCGAGTTGCTGAACGAGTAGGTTCTTGTGTCATACTGGCAAAATATACAAGTCATTGTAAGAAAATAATTCAGAATCTGTATGGAGTTGTTTTAAATTCTAGGGAAGAGAGAGTGCACATCAGGGGCTGGAGCTCCCCCCTGGAATAATACATTTAGAGACATTATACCATGCCTGCATGATTATTTATTTATTTATAGACTTTTCTTTTGCCGACTTCATGAGGCACATCATTACCGGCTTACATTGAACTGAAAGGAGGAAAATACAATGAACGAATAACATGTCATAGTTAAACGCAATGGTGTTGTAAGGTATAAGGCATCATAAAAACATTCTGAGATTATATATAATAACATAAAAGAACTAAATAGCTATGGAGGAAAAGGTAGAAAGAAAGAAAGAGAAACTTGTACAAACTAAGAAAACTTTATCTTTAACAATGAGAAAGTGGTATAGGGGTTATGAAGTGCAGCAAAGGTCCAGGGGGGGAGGGTAGGGGCACAGATGGAAAAGGAGAAGAGCAAGGGGGGGAGGGGCACGGGAGGGGGGGGGAGGGAGGGCAGGGTAGTGGATATTCTTAGAAAGGTCCATTTAGGAGAAGCTACGTATTGGTTGAGTCGGGGTATGACCTGCTGAAGAGCCATGTTTTGACTCCTTTTTTGAATTTGTTGAGTGATTGGTTCTATTCGGAGGGAAGGGGGGAGGGAGTTCCAGAGGTAGGGTGCTAAGCTATGGAGAAAGCCCTTTCTCTGGTGAGGGACAGATGCGCAGCCTTCAGGGAAGGAATGTGTAGGGTACCTGCATGAGCACTTCTTGTGGGCGGTTGGAAGTGCGGAAGCGAGGCATTTCTTCCAGCAGGTGTGATTGAGTTGGTATAATGAGCAGTTTACACTAATGATTACACTATTAAAGAAATAATTATGTTCAAAAACAAAAACTGTGAATTTTGAAGAGCATAAATTGAGATCTTAATGATATCTCAGCATTAATATAAAAGGAGAGAGATGCACAGTCACTGAAATGCTAAGGAAAGAGAATAAGAGATATTACTTGACCTTTCTTTTCATTCTTTTTTGACAGTGAGTGGTGTGACTGTGAGCATGTGTTTGAGAAATAAAGAGGCAGTGTGGAAAGCCTTCTTTGAGGCGAGACCTCAGAAAGCAAGCAGAACCAGACAGAGAAGTGGAACCTTGAGATGGAGCTGAGCAACAGGGAAAACCTGGGGGTTTAAAACCAGCTCCAGTGAGATAAGATTCTCCCAGACCCAAAGTGGGAGATGAAGCCTGAGGGCAGCAGGTCTATGGAACTTCAACTGCTTTCCTAGACCTGGCTAAGGGCTTGCTTCAATGAGCCAACATAAGAGGTATAAGAATATCATTTAAAAGCAATCTGAGGACGAAGGAAGAGGAGAGTTAATATGGTGGCTTAGAGGTTTGCAGAGGCACCTGCTCTCACCATTTCCTTAATTATGCCTCCTAAATGCAAAGGTAGACCCAAAAACGTTCCCCTCAGCTCCGGTCTCCCAATTAGCTCAGCAGCAGACATTTGATTTCACTGCAAGCCATTGATTTGATCAACCTTTATAGAGGAATAACCCATTGAAGTTTCAGGTGGAGGTGACTTGGTCTCCCTTCCCCCTTCACAATGGCAGCCTCTGATTCAGCCTGTACCACTGGAAATTCTTGCCAAGTGAACCTTCGCACAGTGATGAGGCACTGGAATCCCGAGGTGGGGGAGTATGAGACCCGGATTGAGACGCCACAGTGTTACAATTAGTGGCCTGTGGGTTGCCCCAGGAACTGCTATTCCTACCTTTTTTCCCTGGTCCCGGTCACTCAACACCCGGTCTCTTACTTGGGTCAGGTGTGCACTCTGTATTGTTGGAGAAACCAAAAGTCTTCTATTTTGTGATCTTAGAAATCAGAGTGGGTGTAATGTGATCAAATTTCTAAGAGTCTAGCAGAGGCGTTTTGGTAATAATTGTAGGGGTTTTAAAAGACATGCGGGAAGACCCAGTGATAGAGAGTTACAGTAGTCTAGGTTTTAGAAAATAAGTGTTTGCAATACTATATGAATATCCTGGAAAGTTAATAAAGGTTTCATCTAACTGGATCCCTAAATCACATACTTCATTTGAGGGGGTATTTTAATTTTTGGATATTATTTGATGTGTCTGATGTTTGAAATATTTTTTTTGGTATTTGGGCAATTTAAAAAGCAAATGTTGCTTACTTGTAACAGGTGTTCTCACAGGACAGCAAGATGTTAGTCCTCACATATGGGTGACATCACAGGAGGGAGCCCTGTAGGAAAACCTTTCTGACAAAGTTTTCTATAAAGCTTTGACTGGACACTGGCACACTGAGTGCACTGAGGCATGCTCAGCCTGCATTATCCCTGTGACCACAGGTGTCTCCCTCAGTCTCGTCTTATAGCTAAAAGCGCAAGCGAAACTAAATAAAAGTAAAAATGTATACGGACCCAACTCCGCGGGGTGGCGGGTGGGTTTCATGAGGTCTAAAGTCCTGCTGTCCTGTGAGAACACCTGCTACAGGTAAGCAACATTTGCTTTCTCTCACAGGACAAGCAGGATGGTAGTCCTCACATATGGGTGAGTACCCGAAACTGAGGATGCCCAAGAGTGCACCAAATGCACCCAAGATGCGCAAAAGGCACAATGACGGGGGTGGATAATGGAACAGAGGGCATCCTGAAACCTGTATAACGGGTTGGGTGGAAGGATATTGAGTATTAAACTGAAAAGAATAGGATTAGACGGATTGGCCAAACATGAACATGCCAGCTAGTTGTTATCTAACAATAATGGCTGCGAAGGTATGGAGAGAGCTCCAGGTTGCAGCCTGATAAATATGTACAAGCAGCACCGCCGAAGGGGAAGCTATTGAGGCTGAGACGGACACAACAGAGTGTGGTTACACTCAGTGTTGTAGGGAAATGCCTGCTTGTTGGTAGGAAAGAGATACAGACCGTCAATTAGGAGGAATATGTCTGTTTGCCCACTGAACTTGCAGCTTGACTGTTTGCCCACCGAAGAAAAGAATTAGGTGGAATTCTTATGGTGCTATCTAGATAGAATGCAAGTGCACTATTACTCTCTAGATAGAATGCAAGTGCTATCTAGATAGAATGCAAATGCACTATTACTGTCCAAGGAGTGGAAAAACCCTCTCGCTTTGGTGAGAGAGAGGTGTTGGGAAAAATGGGCAGAGTATATTCTGAGTAAGGTGAGATGCAACATCTACCTTAAGAAGGATATGAAGTTGAATACGTAAAACCACTTGGTCACGGAGGAACGCAGGGTCAGATGAGTATGTAACAAGGTTGTGTAACTCACTGACCCTATAGGCAGAAGTAACGTTTATGAGGGAAAGAATTTCCCATGCCAACACTGTGAAAGGAGAGGAATGGAAAGGCTCGAACGGAAACATATGAGGCTTATAAGCATGAGATATAGGTTCCATTCCGTGACTAGTGAAAATAGAGGCGGCTTGATCAGTGGATAATCCATGGTAAGCTAACTCAAAATGGGTTTACCGTTAATCGGGTATCCCCACTCCCAAACGATACACCAGTTGGAACAGAGGTGTACCTATGTGGAGGATGTCCGGGGAGCAGAATCCGAGGGAGCAAGAGAAAAGAGTGGTGTAGAAAAAAGAAAAAGGGTAATACCCTTTTTGTATGCGTCATGTGGTAAATCATGCCCATTTTGAATGGTAGGATTTACGTGTGGAAGGTTTTTGTGACGCTACCAGTACCTGAGAACATCAGTGAGTCTACGATTTGAGACTGAGAAGGTGAATTGGTTACTGTGTGATAGATTAAGTATGGGAAGCATACTGGTCTCGGCCAGGACGTGGGTCTGAGGAACAGTGAACCTAATCCCAGTTCAGCATTAGAAGAGTGCTGGCTATGAGAGGCAGCAGAAGAGACACATTTAAGATGCCCTTGATGGAAGAAAGGCATCTATGGGAACACATTGGAAACATGTGTAGGGAGTAGAATCTGTGCACCGTATGGTTCGATTTGGATGCAGAGGGCAAGTTTGGTTGACCTCAGCGCTAGAAGATTTTTCTCGCTACACATGTAGTTCGAGACCATTCGAGAGGATGGAAACCTATATGGAGAAGGTCTGCCAGTGCATTCGGTAAGTCTCTTAGATAAGTGGCCTGAGGAAGCATGGATTGAGCAAGGGCCAAGGGTAGAGCTGCGCAGCTTCCTTGCAGAGCAGCTAAGAGGTTGTGCGTGCTTGTGTGTTGGAAAGCACATTGTCCCTATGCTGTCTGTCTATATGCACAAAGATTTGTTGCAGAAGCAGTATTGGAAGGCATAAGGGTATAACTCATGGCTACAAGCTCCAGGAAGTTCATGGGAAATTGTGCCTGGAGCGGAATAGACGCATATTGAGTTGAGAAGATTTTAGGTCAAACTTTACAACCCTGAGTAAATGCGAGCATGAGCAGGATCAGACTAGGTTTTGGTTCTAGATCTGCAATATGGATGAGGGACGAAAGCGTTTGAACAGCTTAGACCCACTGATAATGGAATTTCACTGAATCTAACCCATAGCAGTTTTGGATCTATGAGGAAAGTGCATAGTGAAAAAACCCCATGGCCCGACAATGAAGAATTGAGGGGCTGAGGTTATGGAATATGCGTGCAGGGACATATAGGAATTTGTTAGAATGTCTGCGTGGTTGCTGGACAGGAAGGTCATTGTGACTGTGGTGTCCGGAAGTGTTGTATAAGGGATTTATGGCAGAGACAGTAATCCAGGCAGTAAATTTGTAGTGAGTCATGAAGAAGTTAGAGTTCCTTGCGTGGACTGACTGTGGTTTTGCAGCTGTCCATACAAGGAAAAGCGTGAATGATGTTGCAGTCCATAGAGAAACAGCAATCACCGATAGTGATTCGACGAAATACCCCAGTTGCCAAAGCTGGTGCAACCTGCAGAGCTTGGGATTGTAATATTGTTGACTCACCATGAAGCACATAGAAAGATTAGAGTTAATATTCTTACTGTGATATGGAAGCATGGTGACGAGAGTTACCATTTTACCTGTGCCTTCTGAAGAAAGTTGGTATTTCTGAGGTCCAGGATGGGCGGAGAGTAACTACTTTCTGTTGAAAGAAAGAATAGTGTAATTAAAACTCCCCAACCCTCCTCCCTCCTGCGCTTTGTAGCATCTGGGGGAGTGTACCGTAAACCTTGGTACAAAGTGGGGTGGCCGCTCTGATATCCGGCAAGTTGGGAGACCGAAGGTGTCCAACTGGCGGGACTGATGTAATCTGGATATCATGTAACCTCCCATGGGAGCGTGAGTGGTAAAGTCTTACCCGCATTTCTGTGTGCTGTACAAGGAAACCTCGAGTCCTGTCGTCAGGCTTCGAGGTGGACTTGCACCTGAGGTAGTATTTGCTGGATCTCATGTTTAGCAGATCAGCGAATGCATCTGGAACTTCGGTTCTGAATTAGGAACCAGAAGCCAGAGGAATAATCAGTACAGAGTCCCGTTGCTGAAAGCGGGAGTATGTCCTGATGCAATCCCAAAGAAATGATAGAGAGGTTCTCTTGGTATAGTGGCTGACACTAATACAGTTCTTGGAAGGTAGATGACCTACAACTTTTCAAACCATGTGGCCCGAATTAGAGAATACATCTCAATGGGAATAAGAACATAAGAATGCCGCAGAAGAGGGATTAGAGTACTTACCATCCAACGTGGATTGCCAAAGGACGAGCTGGTGAAGATTGCTGGATCTGTGGATTTCAGGAGTCATTTCAGGAGTCATTTCAGGAGTCTCAACTCTGAAACCTGGTATGGTAGCGCAGGTATAGAGGAGACAGGCTGGGCATGGATGGCGCTACCACAGTAATTTGTGGAGGGCCACAATCCTGAACCGATGTCAGTGAGGCACGCCTCAGGAACAGGGGCGCCATCTTTGGCTCATGAACCCAGCCCTCATCGCAGCGGCTTGATGTCTCGTGACGCCAGTGTAGAATTCTTTGGAATTCGTTCTGCTGTTTCTGGAGCACCAAGGATTGCCAGCACTGGCCAGAACAGTGGCGATGGCAGTGGTGATATTGCTCAGCCCGGGCATTCTCCAGCACTGAGAAGGATAGCACCGATGTGCTGGATGGTGTCGGTGGCGGACGGTTACTGTGTCAGTGACGATGAGTGCCATGGTGCTCAGCCTGGTCTTTCCCCAGCACCGAGGTGGATGCCCTCGCTGTCTTGGATGGCAAATTATGACAGACTGTCAACATGCCTGCACTGCTCCTGGCACTATGTAATGTCGTAGGCTAATATGGGGCTTTAATAAGAACCCAAGCATGGAGCACTGTGTTTAGGCAAGGGCATTACGTGGAGGTGCTATGTCGTTATTGAAGCGGCCTCGAGGGTCAAAGGTGCAGTCTCCCTTTTCTTATGATAGAAGTATCAAGCCTTGATCGCTCACAAGGCCTTGCAGAAACAAAATAAAAATTAAGAGGAAAATGAGTTGCCCCTGGTTGGCATAGCTTTGTTAATCAGCTGTCCCCACTTGCTTTTACTTTTCTCGTCTTTCAGACTGCTTTTTTAAAATTATTATTGCATTTAATGTAATTACAAGAACATAATCACAAAGAAACAGAAAACCTTAAGCATAGGCAATTCAATTATGAATTTAAGAAAAAAGAAGTACTTGTACATTAGGCTGCTAATTGAGAAGGAAAGAGATACAAAAATATAGGAATCTTTTAAAATAGAAACAATTAAAGGAAAAGGCTTAACTATCAGATCTGATACATATATAATATATAAATTAATACCAATCAAGATATAGCAGGCTTGCTCATGAGAGACTTTTTCTGATCTAAAAAGAAACATAATTCTTCAGAAGAACAAAATTGACACCTAATTCCTGCATATTTTATAACACATTTACAGGTGTACCTAAGGAGAAAAGAAGCTCCCAATGCAATCACCTCATGATGCACAGGAAGCAATAATTTTCACCTTTCCTGAGTAGACTTAGATACGTTCTAGGTAGATCCAAATATTTTCTCATAAAACAATGCTGAGAATGGCTTAAAAAAATAATTTAAAAAATATATATAGGACTTGTTAAAAGACAAAGCTAACTATAAGAGTACCCCTAGCTTTGATTCCAATAGCAGAGCTTTCTAATAAGGCAGATACATCCAAAGATTCAGATTGTGCATTTTCAGGAATAGAAAATCCCAATGACTCTGTGAGTTCTCTTCCCTTAGGAATGAAAATGACTTTATTTGCAGGAGAAATATTTCCTTCAGTAATTCCCAAAATTTCCAAAAAATATTTCTTAAGCATATCTCGAAGAGGAAAAAACAGGAGATTTAGGGAAGTTGAGATATCTGAAGTTCACATATCTCGAATAGTTCTCAAGTTGTTCAATTTTTCTATGAGCCCAACTTTTGTCCTGAACTAGGGAAAAATTAAAACGTTGGATGTTCTGGACATCTGTTGATGAAGTTTCCACCTTCCCTTTCAAAAATGAAATTTCCTCTGTATGAAAATTCATTACAGAAACAGCTTTTACCAAAGAAACAATATCTGAAGCCCAATTAGAAATTGCACAGTCAACTCGTGAAAGCACAGAACAAATACTCTCTAAAGTTACCTCTGAGGTTGAATCAGTGGTGGCAAAGGCTTAATTTGGAGTTGCAAATTCATCCAGCTAGAAGAGGAAGCTCCTCCACTGATAGACCTTCATGTATGGGAGCTTCACTTGCTGACTGCAAAGTTGCTGAGATGGCTACTTGCTGCATGTTGCAGGTGTGGACCCTTGGGCCGAGGTAGAGATGACGCAACCTGAAGGGAGGAGCCTTGAAGGTCCTACCATCGGCAGGCAGACTGGGACGGGGCGAAGGCCCAACTGGAGCTTCACCTTTACCCAGGGCTGGTGCTAGCCTTTTTACTGCCCTGTGTGAACAATTTATTGTGCTGCCCCCCCCCCCCCCCCCCCACACACACACACACATTTAGTCTCTGGCTTGGGCCCATCAAAAACAGCCCAGCTCCTTCAAGCAACCTAAACTTTAAAAACTGTCACTCCCCACCTCCGGGTCTTCACCCCCTCCCCTGGAACCCATGGCCAGTACAAGAGTATTATGTGCCCTGGGAGAAAATATACCCTTCCATCCCACCCCCATCCTCTCCACACACACAGTTGAAAATATGCATTCATAATAACAGATTTTACATGAAAAAGAATATTCAAAGTACAGTCTTCTGAGATTAAAAAAAATATATATCACAACATGTATATTATATTTACATGCACTGCTATGGTGCCAACCAGAAAATCATACAAAAAAAGACACTTAAAACCTCTATGACACTAGGACTACTGTAACACATGTTGGGTGGGGGCTTGACCCTCAGAAAGCTAGATTTTAATACCTACGCGTGGGCGTCCATGTGCGCGTCCTACCCGGTGTGCATACATGGACGCCCGATTTTATAACATAAAATCAGGGGTTGGTGCGCACAAGGGGGCGCACACTAGTGCTCCAATTTCGGAGCGGCCTCAGAGGGAACTTCCTAACCCCCTAACTTAACTTCCCTTCCCCCCCCCCCAAACCCTCCCGCCCCCCAAGCACTATCCTAAACCCCCCCAACCTTTGTTTTACCTTTAGCGCCTGCTCCAGGCAGGCGCAAGTTGTGCGCGCTGGCAGCCTGCTGACACGCAAAACCTCCGACACAGCAGCAAATGGTCACTGTGTCGGAGGGTTAGGGACGTCTGGGGGGTGGGATGGGGCCTCTGGCCCCATCCCACCCCCCAGACTGTCCCTAACCCTTTCTCGAAGAAATTCTTTTTCACTCAGTGCATAGTTAAGCTCTGGAATTCATTGCCAGAGGATTTGATTACAGCAGTTAGTGTAACTAGGTTTAAAAATGGTTTGGATAAGTTCCTAGAGGATAAATCCATAAACTGCTATGATGGTAATTAATAAGCAATAATAACTTGTGATCCATCTAATGTCTGGGTACTTGCCAGATACTTGTGACTTGGATTGGCCACTGTTCGAAACAGGATACTGGGCTTGATGGACCCTTGGTCTAACCCATTAAGGCATATCTTATATTATGTTCTTATGATCTGCCCTGTTTTAAAGGGCCCATGGTGGGAAATCCCCTGTGGTGCCTCAGATGATGTCAGAGGTCTCAGCCTATAAAAGGCCCTTTCCTTGCAGTCCTTTCCTCTGCAACAGGTCTCCTACCACTGTGTAGTGCGAGTTGCTTCAGCGCTTATCCTGCATTCCTGTTTTCTGTTCCTGGTCTTCTCCATGTCTTCAGTTCTTGGTCTTCATCCTGGTCTTCAGTCCTCATGGTCTTCAACTTATCCACCAGCCCCTATGGTCAGTCTTCAGTCCTGTAGTCCTTCTGTTTTCCTTGCCTCCTGTGGTGCTCCTAGTCTTCCTGCCCTGCCTTTCTGTCCTCCTTTTCCTCAGGCAATCTTTGGCTTGGACCTTGGTTTGATTCCTGGAATCTGTTTGTCACCTGCCAGTGACCACTGCCTGACCACAGGACCTCTCGTGAGTACCGCCTGCCCTGACTCCAACCTGCTTTCGACCTATGGATTTTCAGGACTTCAATAGAGGCCCCCACCTAAGACTTGCCGGCTTCGGCACCCAAGGGCTCAACGTAAGGGGAACATGGGCTGGTATAAGAGAAGTTCCAGTTGGGCCTCTGCCTCATCTGACTCTGCTAGCTGACAATGAGGAGCTGCAGGGATCCTCCCTACAGGTTTTGCCAACTCCACCTCGGTCCAAAGGTCCACACCTTCAACATGGGGCCAGTGTGTTGTGTGTGCCCGAGAGATAGGGAGCCAGTGTGTATGCGCCTGACAGAGAGGGAGCCAGTGTGTGTGGTTGTACCTGAGAGAAGGGGCCAGTGTGTGTTTGTGCCTGATACGGATCCAGTGTGTATATGTGTGCCTGAGAAAGAGGGAGGCAGTGTGTATGTGTGTGTGTGTGTGTGTGTGTGTGTGTGTGCGCAGGTGCTTCTGCATGTGCCTGAGCGGAAACCAGTGTGTGTGTGTGCCCCCAGGCTTACCAAATCTTTCCTGGTGGTCTAGTGGAGGAGCAACTCCTCTCCTTCTGGACCTGACCAGCGCCATTTTCCAAATTGTTGCTGATCGGCTCTTTGCCCTATCATGTGACAAGAGCTACCCAATGTCACCAGTAGCCCATGTCACATGGTAAGACAAAGGCTGGCTTGCCGCCATTTTTCAAAATGGTGGCAGCTGGGTCTGGGAGTGGAGGGTTCACTTCTGGGCCTCCACTAGACCACCAGGGAAGATTTTGGGTCAGTGCTATGTTTTAGCAAAGAGGAGGTGATGGGAGAGGGCCCTGTGACAGAGGGTTGTTTTTTTTTTAAATTAAATATTACATTTTATGGGAAAACAGGCACTTCCAGAGGTGGCGGGAATGTGGGACAGGGTTTTCTGGAGACCCACAGGTTTTTTTCTTTTATCCTATTTTTTTAGATTTCAGAAGATAGCACGTATTTTTAAAGGGGTAGATTTTATAAAGTTGTGCGCGGGCGCCCATGTGCGCACGCTACCTGGCATGCGCACATGGGCGCCCAATTTTATAACATGTGCGCGCAGAAAGTTATTCAGGCTGTAATATGGGGGGGCTATGTATCTGTCTCCCATGTAGATTTGCTGCTCAGGTAGATATTTTACACACCTCTGAATTCTGCGACATTATACTAAAATGTAGCAGAGAGTTCTATTATCTAATTACTGTTAAACCGAAGCACAGGGAGACATAGGGACTGTAACTTTCAAACCGGTGTGGGGTGCACATTGACGAGCATACGTCGGCCCGCACCGAGGGACGCAGACATTTTATAACAGCCGCGTGCATACGCGCACATGTCATAAAATAGCCCGGCCGCTGGCACATGTGCAAAAATATCGCTTCTACCATGTAAATCAGGGGATTTTAAAAGGGGAGAACGCCAATGCTATTCCCAGTTTTACCAGTTCGTACCCCATTAAAAGTACTTAGTTTAATAGCCTTCACTCTCCCCAGTTAGCCCTGACCCTTAAAGCATCGCAGATTTTCCTATTTTTCTTTATTTTTTATCTTACACGTCATTTATAGCAGAAGCTTCGTGTCAGGGGGCCTCAGTGCATGCTGCGTCACATGAGTATTTATGCGCACGTCTCAGGTTAACGCCCATGCCTTGCCCCACCCATTTTTGACAACTTTCTAGATGTGCATGCTGCGGGAGATGTGCGCGCCGAGCGGATTTTAAAAGCTGCTCAGCATGCGCAAACCCGGCTTAGTTGTGCATCCCCTAATTAATGTGCACGCTAGCCTTTTAAAGTTCACCTTTTAATTTTAAGGTAGAAAAGTGAACCAGTTAGAGCAGAATTTGAACTCAGAAGTCCTCTCTACGCTTTCATCTCCTCATCTTTTCCTGTTATACTTTTTAAAATAAACATCTTCCAAGGTTATCAGTTCTTGACATTTTTTTCCATGCATCTAAGAATAGCATTCTTTCTTTTACAAAAGCAAAAATTACAATGCAGCCCCCTGACACAAGGACAGATAAGAAATGCGGAAGTGGCACTGAAATATAATGAAGCACTGCTCATGGTCACGCCTAGGGTTCCCACCTGCTCACATCAAAACCTCAACAGATTGGTCAAGTTATAGTTGTGCCCCCTTGCATCCCTAAACTGGTAGTGCTACTTTCCAAAGAGAAATTGCAACCTCAAGCTCATGGATGCAAGGGGCAAACCAAGGACTGACTCATCTTATTAGATTTCACTTGAGTCAGACAGCAAACTTGAACTATTGTGATTTTCTGTGCATTCGTTTTCTACAGGAACTTATAAGCAAATAAGCTCAGTAGAAAAATATTGCACATATTTTGGTTATGGAAAACTTTCCAAAGAAATTAAACTATACCTTATTCAGATGTAGGATTTTTTTTTTTCTGAAATTGGCTTTTCAAAGCCAATTTCACATGTAGTTTTACTGTGCATTAATAGTTATTGACCTGCTTTGCATAGATTTGCACTGAAGCAAACTTATTAATTTTGAATTAAAAATGTTAATGTTAATAGTTGCAGAGCCCTCTTCCTGCATTAAAAGGGAAAATAATATGCACTATTGCCAATAATGTGCACTATTTGCCATTTTGCACATGTAAAATTTAGCTCACTTTAGTACACCTGAAATTTGCACAGGACATTACACAATAAACTATCACTCGTTTCTAAGAATACAGCTTCCTTGTCTGTGGAAATAAAACTTTCAGAATCCCAAATATAAACACACAGGGCAATTACTATGTCTTAGGGATAATACAGTATTGTTCATATGTAATCTTCCTTTAAATGTAACCTTATAGAAGTTAATTAGTGGACAAGATCTGCATTGGGCTAGTTTGCTCGTGTTCAGGACCCAAAATACTTCCCGAATGTTATAGATTGAAGCCTTTGTAATTACAATTTAGCTGTATAGTACTTTGTCTGTCCTTTTGCCCTAACCATGTGCCTTAAATGTTATCTTTCACCCCTTTAGTTTCACAAACTATAGGTTAACTTGCCAAGAGAAATAAAGACAAGGGGAAAAATCAAAACCAAAGCATTCGAGCATGCACATGGGACAAAAGTGGTTCACAGTGTGCATCCAAATCAGAAAAGCTCCTGTTTTGGGTATTACCAGTAAACAAAAGCTCCACAATATATTGGCAGACAAAGTCCAGCACTATCCCCATAAGACGATCCCCAGAATCTCTGACCATTGTAATAATTGTAATAGATATTGAACAATAAGGATTACAAGAAAAAATGTCAGCAGGTCTCACACTGAACACTTGCATTAAAACTTCAGGATAGGGATTTGGGTCCTTTTAGGTGGATGCTTAATGTCATGGTTAGGATTACATTTTCATACTAGACAATCATGTGCTAGCGTACTCAGTACCGAAAATATAGCTGAGGCAGACAAGGCACAGAATTATAAGGAAAGAGGCAAAGGAAGGAAGGCGATCTTTGAATAATGTATAAATAATGTTATAAAGGCCCTCCTATAATATAAAAACAGTATTTTCAAAATCCTTGGGAATTCGCAGTCCCCTAACCAAACCCTATTTTAACTGAACTAACATTAAATTTGAACATTATTGTTAGCTATTTTGTGTTTTGGTTTTAAATAAATAACCATTCTTATGCTTCTCCAAATCTCTGGGACGCTTTAATTGGTACTAAAGCACAGCAGTAGTTTAAAGGTGAATTTTTAAAAGCCCGACGTATCAATTTAGGAATGTGCAAATATGTTGTCCAATACTCGCCAAGTGGATTTTTAAAAGCCGCCTGGATATGCACCATTCTTGCCACTGGGGTGCACAAATGAAAGTTCCAAAAAGGGGGCAGGGTATGGGCATTCCTGGATTTTAACTTGAAATTAGCGCACAAATACTTTTATGCACAGGTGCGCACCGGGTTCCCTGCCGTGTAACTTTACTTCTGCTATGGATAATATGCAAGTTATAAAATCAAGAAAAATATGGGGGAACTTGGAACGGACTGGTGTAACTGGTAATGGCGTCGGCATGTGTGTCTTTTAAAATCCCCCCCACTTAAGAGGTATTTGCATGTATTGGTATGCGTCCTCTTAAAATTGCATGCACATGTGCATGCGGTCAGGCTATTTTATAACATATGTTCATGTACATATATATATTAAAAATGACTGTGATCCTGGGTGCAGGCTGACGAATGTACACACGTGTGCCCACGCGCCTGTTTAAAAGTTACCATCCCTATTTTTCCCTAGGACAGATGTTGCAGTGAAATACTTTAAGGGGCAGATTTTAAAAGCCCTGTGCGCATAAATCCAGCTGGATTTACGCGAGCAGGAGACTTGCGCACCGGCGGCCTATGTTGCATAGGCCGCCGGTGCTCACAAAGCCCAGGGACACGCGTAAGTCCCGGCACTTTGCTTGGTGGGGCGTGTCGGGGGCATGTCAGGGGCGACGCGGCATTCGGGGGCGTTTCCGGGAAAAGGGCCATGGGCGTGGTGCCAGCCCGAGTGCATTCCGGAGGCATGGCTGAGGCCTCCGAACCAGACCCCGGACCGTGGAATGAAGCGCCGGCATCCGTGGCACACACAAGTTACGCCTGCCTCAGGCAGGCGTAACTTTCTGAACAAAGGTAGGGAGGGGGATGTAGTTAGGGCTGGGGGTGGGTTAGGTAGGGGAAGGGAGGGGAAGGTGGGGGGCCAGAAAAAGTTCCCTCTGAGGCTGCTCCAATTTCGGAGTGGCCTCGGAGGGAACGGAGGCTAGGGATGTGCATTTGTTTCATATGTTTCCTATACAAGCATGTAATATGAAATGTATAAAACATATGAAATGAATGCACATCTGATTGACATGTAATGGGAAACATATGAAACATATGAAACGAATGAAACGAATGAAACGAATGCACATCCCTAACGGAGGCAGGCTGCTCAACTTGGCGTGCACAGGTTGCGCAATTGTGCACCCCCCTGTGTGCGCTGACCCTGGATTTTATAACATGCGTGCGGCAGCGCGCGCATATTATAAAATAGGGTGTAAATTTGTTTGCGCCGGGTTGCGAGAACAAATCTACGCCCGCGCATAACTTTAAAAATCTACCCCTGAATGCATTGCACAGTTTGAAAAGCATAAAAAACAAAAGAAAATCCAAGTGATGCCAAAACATGTAAATCTCAAAATGTACATTTTGCCTCAGGTAAAACTGGATGCCTGACACTCCAAGAGCAAACAGGTATTATAGCTATATCTTGTCATTACAATACAATCTGACATAAGATGTGGTACAAGTCTGAGGGTTGAGCACATTTCATTCACTGAGAATGGTTTGGTATGTGGATTTTCATGTTAGAATTGAATATGCTATTTATGAAGATAATACTATTTATTTATTTAATCATTTTTATATACCGACTTTTCATGCGAGCATATCATATCAGTTTACAGTAGTTAGCAAATATTCATTTAAAAATATTTGGATTTCCAAAGAAGAAAGGAAGTAGATACATAGTATCATAATGTAAATAAATAAAATAGTAAACTAAAAATAGTAGGCTAAGTAGTCATAAAATTCAAACAATTAGAGAGGCAGAAAAGTAAGACTATCTTACAAAGAACTCAACATAGAAGTCCCAACATTCCAGTGAGTGCTTGACAATACTTGCCTAGTCTGGGAAGCAGAAAGATGTATTAGGAAGCATTACATAGTCTACTACCACATTGGAGGAACCAAAATATTTTGATTCTATCCAGAGGATATTAGCAGATGGTACAACAACCACTAAACCACTATAATAATCTTGATTATTATAGTTAAATGAAAATTATTCCTAAACAATTATTGGACTGGAACTATAGCAGAGACATCTTTATTATCTGTTCCATTGTTTCTGCAGTTGAAAAATGAAGATAAGAAAGACATACTGATGGGGTGACTTTTGTCTTTTTTTTCATTGTTGGTTGTGTATCTTTCTTTTGTTTTAGGGGCCAGAATGAACCCTACAGTCTAAGTAAACCTGGCTATCAGGAACCATCAAGAAAAGCTGGGAAGAAGCAATGCTCTTAGAGATCTGAACTTTGAGCCTAAAAACAGGGATGGTAACTTTTAAACAGGCGCATATGTGCATGTGTTTACCGGCTCGCGCCCAGGGTCATGGCCATTTTATAACAATCACACGTATATGCGCACATGGTATAAAATAGGCTGTACGCATGCACATGTGCGTGCAATTTTAAGTAGGCGTCACCTATGCACAAATACCACTTCTACCACGTAAGTGGGGAGATTTTAATAGACATGCACACTAATGCAATTACCAGTTTTCCCCATTTGTTTCCAAGCAAGGGATAGGACTTCCACCCCCCCCCCCCCCCAGTTTAATAGCCTCCCTTTTACCCTGTTAACCCAGACCTTTAAAACCCTGCTTACCTCTTTACTTTTTTGGTTTTCTGACTTACATGCCATCCGTAGCAGAAGTAAAGTTACACGGTAGGGACCCTGGCGCATGTACGCGCTAGTTTCGTTGTGAAATTCAGGTTCACCCATGCCCCACCCATACCACACCCATGCCCCGCACAGACCACGCCCATACTCCACTCCTTTTCGAGAAAATTTATTTGTGCGCATAATGGCAAGTATGCGCATATATGAGCATTTTTTTAAACCCACATGGTGCGTGTCGGCCCGATTTATGCATGTAATTCCCAGTTTTGGCGTGTGCTGGGCTTTTTAAAACTCACCTATGAGTATGTTACAAATGTAAAAGAAAGAAAAGTAAAATATAATCTAAATAATGAAAAACAGTAAAATATGTTACAAAATGGGTGCAAGAAAAATATGTGTTTGCCCTGTTTTACTACTAATTCAATTCTGCAGGTTGAAGGGAAGCCTGTTGAAAATCAAGAACGGTTAACTGTGAATGTGTTGCAACTGTGATATTTATTGTACTCTTTTGTGCGGTATTTCATAAGATATGTGAAACAGATAAACCCATTTTTGTGTCTACAGGGTTTCTCATACAGATCATTCAGAATAAATTTGTCAGCTAGAGATAAGTAACTATACTCCCAATACACTGGAGTAATTCACCAAGGTGAACTTTTTTAAATAATGAAAAAAAAGTCTTAGAAAAACATTCTATGTTGAGGTATCAGTGTCATTGAGGTGGTGAACAGAAGTGATTAGCATTTAATTATAAGTAGTGCTACTGAATTAAAATTTTGGAACAACTATATGATTATTCAAATTTTGTGTGTGTGGTATGGATTCTATTTGAGGTAAGAGCCTTGTCCTGATGTAATTTCAAGTAGTTTCCAAACTGTTTTTAACACAAAGATGAGACATGTAGAAATGAAATGTGAATGTCAGAGGACCCATTACATCAAACTGTATATTTTTCCTATCTAGTGTTTCCTCACTGGAAAGAAAATTGGTATAATACCATGGCTAAAATTTTGAAGAATTGAATTTATAGTACAACATATAGAAATCATTTGCTTTGTTTTATACAAAGCGAGATCAATATCAAAAGGCTTTACCCAGCTAAAACTGTGTCTAGCCAGGAAACTTTCACCGATCAAAATTCCCCCACCTTTACCTATTTATTTATTTATTTTGTGCATTTATATTTCGCTAAATCCAATTAACAACTTGATCATTACAGATTATAATACAACACTCATAAGCACATGAAGACATTATATAATATAATTTCAAAAACATTACATAAAAAAACAAATTAAAAGCAAAACAAACTCCCTTTACTACCAGGCACAATAGCCCTCCTTATGAAAAGACAGTAATTTTACCACTAATGCATATCCTATTGAGAAAACACAACAAATTTGATACAAAAGCCTACATGCTAGTAAAATACCTCACCTCAGTGTCACACCCAGACTGACTTTCACCAAGTACAGAAAAAACACAAATTATAAATATGAAGACAAACACACTAAAGGCCGGATTTTAAAAGGGTTACGCACATAAGGTACGCGCGCAACCCTTCTAAAATGTCCTTGCGCGCCGAGCCTATATTGAATAGGCTTCCGGCACACGCAAAGTCCCGGGGCTTTCTTGGGGTGGGCATGTCGGGTGGCGTGACGCGGTCGGCGGCATCATCCGGGGGCGGTGCTGTGGGCGTGTTTCGACCTGGGGGAGTTCCGGGGGGCGAGGCCGCAGCCTCAGGACCAGCCCCTGGACCGGAACATGGCACCGGGAAGCCGGTCCAGCGCGCGCAAAGTTACGCCTGCCTCTAGCAGGCGTAACTTGTGCGACAGAGGTGGGGGGGGGGTTTAGATAGGGCCGGGGGGGTGAGTTAGGTAGGGGAAGGTGGGGGGGGAGGCGGAAGGAAAGTTCCCTCTGAGGCCGCTCCGATTCGGAGCGGCCTCGGAGGGAACGGGCAGCACACGCAGGGCTCGGCGCGCGCAAGTTGCACAAATGTGCACCCCCTTGCGCGCGCCGATCCTGGATTTTATAAGATACGCACGGCTACGCGTGTATCTTATAAAATCCGGCATACTTTTGTTCGCGCCTGGTGTGCGAACAAAAGTACGCGCACACACTTTGTTTTAAAATGTACCCCATAACATGTGACTGTCATGGTGCAAACAGAATGTTATGAATTATTAGGAAGGGAATGGTTAATAGAACGGAAAATGTCATAATGCCTCTATATCATTCCATGGTGAGACCGCACCTTGAATACTGTGTACAATTCTGGTCGCCGCATCTAAAAAAATATATAGTTGCAATGGAGAAGGTACAGAGAAGGGCAACTAAAATGATAAAGGGAATGGAACAGCTCCCCTATGAGGAAAGACTGAAGAGGTTAGGGCTGTTCAGCTGGGAGAAGAGACGGCTGAGGGGGGATATGATAGAGGTCTTTAAGATCATGAGAGGTCTTGAACGAGTAGATGTGACTCGGTTATTTACACTTTCGAATAATAGAAGGACTAGGGGGCATTCCATGAAGTTAACAAGTAGCACATTTAAGACTAATCGAACTCTACCTCAGAACAAGGGTCCACGCTCCAGGTCCTAACACTTAATTTACTACAGGTCCATGCTCTAATTCAGAGATGGTGCTGCCATGTTCCATGCACCCCTGTGATGTGTGTTCTTGTTGCTCCATGCCAGCCAGGGTATGATATTGTTGCACAGGAGGTGGACCCTTGGGCCAAGGTGTGGTTGGCGCTATCTGCAGAGCAAGCCCTACGGGTCCCCACCGTCGGCAGGTGGAGCTGGCTGACTGACGGAGGGTGGCTGGAGCTTCGCCAATACCAGCCCTTGTTCCCTGCAGGTTGAGCCCTTGGGTACCGGCGCCAGCTGGACTTAGGTGGGCTCTGTCCAAGGTCTTCGATGGGATAACGAGGAGGTCAGCCAGGGGCCAGCAGCGGTGGTAGGAACGGGTAGACTGATCTAGGCAAGGCGGAGTCCCGGAGACCTGGGCACCAAGGAGTACTGGAGGAAGGCAGAGGGTACCTGAGCAAGAACAGGCCAAAGCCTGAAGAGCCAAGTCCAGAACAGAGACAAGTGGAGCATCGTAGAACAAGCTGAAGTCAGGATAGGCGGCAGGCAAGAAGGGTGGCAAGGCATGTGTGGGTCAATACCAGAAGACAACCGAGGAATGGTCAGGCAAGGTGAAGGTCAAAGCAGGAGGCAGGCAGCAATGTAGTAGTGCAATGCAGACAAGCAGTAGCATAGTCAGGCATTGCAGAGGTCAGTACCAGGAGACAAGCAGTAGCATAGTCAGGCGTTGCAGTAGTCAAAGCCAGGAGGTCAATCAAAGGAACAGTGAGGTAAGACGAACACAGGAACAGGAGTGGGTACCAAGGTCAGTTACAGGAATACAGATGAGTCAGGAACCAGGAACATGGAGGGTACGCAGGAACAAGCAACTCAGGACATGACCATCATGGAGACCTGTTGCTAAGGCAAGGAAACGTTGACTGGACCCGGCCTTATATACTGGGACCCAGTGATGTCATCATCCGGAGCCGAGGGAGAGGTTCCCGCTGCGGCTCCTTTAAAAGGATAGCAGATGCATGCGTGCCTAGGTAGGGGTGCAGCACGAGATGGTGGCGTCTCCCCGTGGAGCAGGAACGTCCACTGCGGAGTTGGGAGCACGAGGAGCAGCCCGGGGTCGGAGACAGTGGCCACCGGCCGCGAGAGCAGCAGAGCCAGCTGCTGGAACAGGCGAATGGGGTAAGAGGGTCCTAGGCGCGGGCCTGCTGCGGCCGGCCACACAAAAGAGTACCCCCCCTTATGCCCCCCTCTTGGAGGTCTGAGTTTGCCCGGATGGGCACGATGGAACTGTAGAAGGAGGTTCTTATCCAGAATGTTGTGTGCTGGCTCCCAAGAATTTTCTTCTGGGCCATAACCCTCCCAGGAGAGGAGGTACTCCCACCGACGGCTCCTGTGGCGGACATCTAGGACTTCATGGACCTTATAGGTGGTATCGGTCTCAGCGACCAGATGCGGTGGTTCAGGTGCCTTACGAGAAGGCCAGGAGAGGATCACTGGTTTTAACAAAGACACATGGAATGTGTTATGGATGCCGAGGATCAGAGGCAACCGGAGTTAGTAGGTTACAGGTCCGTTTCGATGGGTGACCGGAAAAGGATCAATATATCTTGGTGCAAATCTTTGGGAAGGCACCTTGAGGTGAATGTATCGTGTACATAGCCAGACCTTCTGCTCGGGTAGGAACTCAGGAGCAGGGCAATGATGGGCATCTGAGGACTTCTTAGCCCGAGCCGCTGCCTGACGCAGATGAAGGTTAGTCTGATTCCAGATGGCTTTGAGGGTGTCAGCAGTGGTCTGGGCAGCTGGCGAGGGCACAGTCAGTGGGATTGGTAATGGAAGTCGTGGCTGCCTGCCATACACAATTGAGAATAGCGATACCCCAGTAGCAGCGGTTATGTGGGAGTTGTGGGAAAACTCCGCCCACGAGAGAAGTTCTGCCCAGTTGTCCTGTCAATCATTGATGTAGGCTTGTAGGAAGACTTTCAATGAGCGATTCATGCACTCAGCTTGACTGTTGGCCGATGTGTGGTAAGATATGGTGAGGCTGATGTTAATGCCAAACTTGCTGCACAAGGCGTGTCAGTGATGGGCAACAACTGTGGACCTCCATCTGAAGCTATGTCTTTGGGTAGGCTATGTAAACAAAACACGTGGAGAAGAAGAGGCGTGCAAGTTCTGGAGCTGAAGGTAGACCAGGCAGTGGAACAAAATGGGCCATTTTAGAGAATCTATCAATGATGACCCAGATGACTGTGTTTCCCTTTGGAGGCAAATCCACTACAAAATCCATGGAGAGGTGTGTCCACGGCTCCTCTGGCACAGGAAGAGGTTGGAGAAGACCCCCGGGGTCGACCAACCGGGGGCTTCTGCTGGGCTCATGTATGCAGGATTCGACTTAGACTTTGGTATCAGAGAACATGACGGGCCACCAGAAAAAGCACTGAAGTAGTGCAAAGGTTCATGCTCTTCCCAGGTGGCCAGCAAACTTAGAATCGTGGGCCCAACGGAGTACTCTTTTGTGTAGCCAGCGAAGTACGACATTCTTCCCGGATGGCATTGGGATAGTCACTGGTAAACAGATGCGTACGGGATCGATAATGTGATGAGGCTCCTCTGGAACATCCTCAGTTTCGAAGGAGTGAGAAGGGCATCTGCCCGGAGGTTCTTCTCTGCAGGGCGATACTGGAGTTCGAAGTTAAATCTGGAGAAAAACAGAGCCCAACGGGCCTGGCGGGCGTTGAAGCGCTGGGCGTGACTTAAATGTTCTAGATTTTATGATCAAATAGGGCGAGAAGCAAGGTTTCTGTGCTGAAGTGTTTCTGGAATCTGTGTTGCATTGGGTATAGGATGTTGTTCTGTTCTAAATGCTCATTCAGTTATTTAAGGACTGCTTTTTCGGTTATTTTAGCGAGAAAGGATAAATTTGAGATGGGCCGGTAATTATTAAGCTCTTCATTGGAAGAAGGTGATGCCGGTAGAGCCTTCAGCTGAGGTCTACGAGTACGTGCTGGGCGTGAGCAGGAGGCGGGGGTGCCTTCACATCATGGTTGCCGTTGTCTGAGGCGATGATCAATGTTCCCAGCGAGGGAAATCAGGTCCTCTAGAGATATGGGAATCTCACGGACAGCAAGTTCGTCTTTGAGATCAGGTGATAGACCCTCAAGGTAGAGTGCACGAAGGCAATCCTCTTGCCATCCCAGTTTCATTGCCAAAGTCCAGAACTCCACTGTGAACTCAAAAAGGGATCTGGAACCTTGACGAAGGTGGAGTAGTTGATGGCCAGCAACTGCCTGATGACCAGGATCTTCAAAGGTTCATTTAAAGGCGGTGATGAACTGGGACAGCTGCATGAGGATAGGGCCAGAACGCTCCCAAAGTGGAGAAGCCCATGCCAGGGCCTTCCCCTCAAGGCGAGAGAGGATAAGGTTATCTTTCAGGAACAAGGAGGGTTGGAGAGCAAATTGCATGAAGCACTGATTGATGAGCCTCGGCAGAGGCGTGGATCCTCATTGAAGCGAGGAGGTCCTGGCAGTGCCAGTGATGCTCTCGGTAGCAGGGTAGAGCTTAGGCCCACTGGATTGGCCATTGCTGCGTCCTGCATTTGAGAGCGGAGTTCCTCTATGGAGGAGGCTAGAGTCTCTATGGCTCTTTGTTGTTCTTGGATAGTTGCGGCCAGACTCGGGATGGTCCGTATGGCGGGAGACTCTGCCGAGTCCATGGGCTTGTCAACCTGTTGCGCCGGGAGGTGGACCCTTGGCCTAGTGCAGGATTGGTAGGCTCCCTGGTCGGCCCTAGAGAGCGCCTGCCACCAGGAGGTGGAGCACAAGAGGAGGCAGAGGCTAGCTGAAGCTTTGCCACTAGCAACCCTAGGTACCCCCGGGTTGAGCCCTTGAGTACCCGGGCCGCCTGGTCTTAGGTGGGCCTCGCAGGATCTCAATAGGAAGTTCAGGGGTGTGCCCACCACAATCAAGGGTGCACGGTCGACACTTAGGACGGAAGTCCTGGGTGCCTGAGAAGGCCAGAAGAGTGTCTCTGAATGTATAGCAAGGATCAATGCCAGGTTCATTGAAGCGTGGTCAGCCAATGCAAGGTCAGAGCCAATAATCAGTCCGTGGATAGTCAGGCAAAGAAGAGGTCAGTTACCAGTAGTCAGTCCATGGGTAGTCAGCCAAAGCAGGGGTCAAGTTCCAGGAGGCAGTCAGACGTAGTCGAGTTCAGGCAGAGGTCTGTTCCAGGCAACGTGAAGACGTGGTCATGGAAGCAGGCAGAAGGTCAGAGGCAGGCAGTGGTCAAACGTGGTCGTAGAAGCAGGCAGAAGGTCAGAGGCAGGCAGTGATCAAACATAGTCAGGGAAAGCCGAGGTCAGTACTGAGAAGACAGTCCGAAGGTACTACCTGGGGAGACGAGGAGACAAGGGACGCTGGAACAGAAGGATGCTGGAACAGAACCGGAATGAGACTGGAACAGGACTGGAAAAAAGGCTGGAACGAGACTGGAACACAGAGGCAAACTAGAAACACTCATGGTGTTGACCCGATTGCCAAGGCAGGGATCAAGGGAATGAGCCCAGTCTTATATACTGCAAGCTGGTGACATCTTCAGGGAGCGTCAGACCTGGGATTCCCATGCTTGGGTCTTTAAATGGGATGATGTTGGCCGCACGCGCACCTGGGGTGGGGCTGAGGAGCAGGAAGACGCGAAGCCCCGGCGGGAGCTCCGCTGTGAGGCCTGGTCGGGTGAAGGCGAGCGGGGAAGCTGGGAATGCCATGAACTGGCAGAGGTAGCTGAGGAGGTGAGCCCGGTGCTGGTGGATGGAGTAGCTAGGTGAGCAGGGCCGGCCGGGGACCACAACAGGAACTGCCAGCAGAATTCTTGTCTACTCTTGCATATGACCGTATTCTGCTCCAGGGATAATAGAGAGAGAGAGAGCACACGAAATGTTCCCATTAGAGTGAAAAAGATGAATATATTTGATCTTTTGCTATTTAACTATGCATGTAAAAGGATCAGACTAGGAAAAATGCCAGTGATATATGTTGAAGGTATAGTTAAGTTCTGAAAAGAGAGGAACTAGGAAAAAGTGAAACCCACATGTGTTACCATAAAGATGTTACATTTGTACATCGGAAGAACCACAGAAAAATAGAATCATGACACGCAATGAAAAATATCCGATAAAACCCATCAAAAGCAACATATCAAAAAACGGAAAAAGACCTAAAATGTTATCACCATGCAGCATTCTTCATGTATAATCCTTATTGATAAGTTTCATGAAAACGTTCTCATTGAATAATTACCAAAATATGAAATATAGATAGAGAAGTGAGTCACAGAAGCATAAACAACCCTTCCCCCAATTTGTAAGCCTTAGTATTACAATTACAAAACTCTCATCTACCTGGTTATCTCTGGGGGGGGGGGGGGGGGGGGGAGAGAGGCACATTTAGCCAAAACCCCCACCCCAAATATATTATAGGCAGTTCCTTCAAAATGTTTGCTGCCCCTTGATAAAGCATGTTTTTCTCATTAAAAGTTTTCATTTTTGACTGCATCTTTGTACTTTTCTCTCCTTTATCACAACTTGCCACTTGGATCCTCTTTTTTTGCTGCTTATAATTATCAGCCAATGCTGCCAGAAGTGGACTTCCTGTTTTGCCTCTGTAAGATCAGCAGCTGATTAGGGAAAAGAGGAATGTTCACAGGGACGCTGCAGCTGGAAATTCCTGTTTAGATATTGTTGACTCTGGGGACACAGGCAATTCCCCTGTTTGCCCTGCCTTCCCCCACCTGACCGGTGCTGATCCTGACAGCATGCCTCAGCAAGGGTTGAAGAATATAGAAAGCAAAACATTAAGAACTTTGGTCAGATTTATCTCAATCAGCTAGTATATGGCTGTTTTTTTAATTGCATGGTTAACATAAAAATAAGTTTACCAAATTTCCATAAAAATGTGTCAACGTGTTAAGTCTTTAAGCATAGATGATAACTTTTCCCATAGCCCATATCTTCTGCTGAGGGTAGTTTATTTTATGATATTGTATTGCATGCCTTTATTAATTTTGTTCTTTCTATTTTGGTGCATACTCTATTGCATTTAATGTGCACTATCTTGTAATTAATTAGTTGTAAGCCACCCTGGATCCTTTCCTAGAAGAGGGCAACATATAAACTGAATATGATATTAATGAAATGAAGCTGCATAGTAGCCCTCAACAGAACATCTGTCATAAGGAAACATTAGGGTGGGAGTGGCTCATGGATTGAAATGTTTTGAGAATTGTATTTCACAGCAATGGGGAGGAAAACAAGGGTGGAGTAATGAAGAGGATCTGGAGAGATGATGTGGTTGGGTTTTAAGAACTCGTGTTTGCCACAAAAGAGGTTGGTAATTTGGCAAGAAGATTAGCAACTTTATGATATCTTGATAAATGAGGGAGGGCTACTCTTGTTTAGCCTATACTTGTTGACAAAGACATTCATCTCCGTAGTGGATGTAAGCTAACCTTAATATTCATTTTTTCTTAAAACTCTTTATGTAGCCCCATACTTCTGGATGTAACCAGCCTGCTGCAGCAGTCAAAAAAGCAAACAGAATGTTAGGAATTATTAGGAAGGGAATGGTTAATAAAACGGAAAATGTCATAATGCCTCTGTATCGCTCCATGGTGTATCGCTCCTTGAATACTGTGTACAATTCTGGTCGCCGCATCTCAAAAAAGATATAATTGCGATGGAGAAGGTACAGAGAAGGGCTACCAAAATGATAAAGGGGATGGAACAGCTCCCCTATGAGGAAAGTCTGAAGAGGTTAGGGCTGTTCAGCTTGGAGAAGAGACGGCTGAGAGGGGATATGATAGAGGTCTTTAAGATCATGAGAGGTCTTGAATGAGTAGATGTGACTCGGTTATTTACACTTTCGAATAATAGAAGGACTAGAGGGCATTCCATGAAGTTAGCAAGTAGCACATTTAAGACTAATCGGAGAAAATTCTTTTTCACTCAAAGCACAATAAAGCTCTGGAATTTGTTGCCAGAGGATGTGGTTAGTGCAGTTAGTGTAGCTGGGTTCAAAAAAGGTTTGGATAAGTTCTTGGAGAAGTCCATTAACAGCTATTAATCAAGTTTACTTAGGGAATAGTCACTGCTATTAATTGCATCAGTACATGGGATCTTCTTAGTGTTTGGATAATTGCCAGGTTCTTGTGGCCTGGTTTGGCCTCTGTTAGAAACAGGATGCTGTGCTTGATGGACCCTTGGTCTGACCCAGCATGACAATTTCTTATGTTCTTATGCAGGGGTCACACTTAGTCCTGGAGCTAAGTCCTCACCCAGCGTCACAACAAACCCAGGGCGTGGATTCTTCAAATTGGGGTGGGGAGAGGCTATACCTCCAGGCCCATAGCATAGGCATGGAAATCTCTTACCTGGGTGTAGTTCTTAGTACACATGGGTGGGTGCAGACATTGAAAAATCAGGGCACTGGCTGGGTACTCCAAATAAAAACTCTACTATAGGTAATTTCATTGTATCAATTAGCACCAACAAAGTTGTTTCCAGTTACATCCTGTACCAAACTGATGTTCTCTTCTCGTACCCTCTAGGGTTGGAATGAATGTGTCCCAGATGGATGGGGTACACTAGGTGAAGTGGGATCCCTTCCCACAACCATACTTGAGATCCAGGTGAATTTCTAGATCTCCCAAAGCTAGCCCTTGTCCTATGTCCCAGGGTGAAGACTCCAATATGGTTCACCAGATGTCACATACATCTTACTCTTGATCTTCTCTTAAACAGTTTAGAAGGATATCTCTCATAGAAAGGGCCTGAGGCTAGGAAAGTTCGTTTTTTTCTCATTTCCCCAACTGCTGGGGCAGGAAGGATGGCTGAAAAACTTCCTCCCAACTCAAATCTTCTAAACTCCAGCAACCAAAACTTCCTTGTGGCAAATCATCCCTTTCCCTCCACAGGTTATAAGATGGGCTCAGCAGGTCCTTTCTACCTCTGTCTTCCTCATGGCAGGACCTTTCCCTCTCTGGACCAGGACCAGAAGGATTCACAAACCAAAAAAACCCTTCAAAAATGAATTTTCAGAAAGTAAGAAAAGAATGCATGGGGGTAACCTGCACAGAGCAGCAGTTACTACCCTTAATCAATTAGCTTTCATGAAATTGACACAATTGCAACATCACACTCTGCTTCAACGGTGGGGGTGAAAGAGAAATTGGATTCAGGTGACAGCCAACACTGATTTTTATGGTCCAGGGTACTGATATGCAGACATTGGGGAAAAAAACGCTGGACTGCTTCTAGAGCCAAGTCCAAAAGCAAAGCACGTTCAATCAGCATTGTCTGATTTATGAAGGCTGCTCACCTTGTAAAATGTTGCTAGCAGTATAACTTCCCTTTATATAAAGTTCGGGGTAACCTGCACAGAGCAGCAATTACAAGAGATGTGTTTTGGGTTGCAATATCTTGTCGGGCTTCGTTTCGGGGGCACCCCCGCGGGAATTTCATTTTTCCCACAGTTCGGGTTGTTTTTTTTGGGGGGGCCCTGATTTTCGGGTTAGTGCGCACTAATGGGGCCCACAGTGTTTCTCTTTCTCTTCTGCCTCTTGCCCCGTCACTCCAAACTCTTCACTTCCAGGGGAGAGGTGAGAGATCACTACCAACGTGGCCAGTGTTGCCAAATCTGATTATAATAAAGTAAATTGGACTTTTCTTTTTTTCACCTCTCTTTTTTGGTCAATCTTAAGCTGCTAGTTTTTTTGCGCTTCTGAACTAGTACAACAATTCCAGTAGGTGGAGGAGCTCTCTCACAGGACCTGACAGCCACACAAAATGTTCTCTTTTAATCATTTTACATCTGTCAGGTGTACAACTATATAACCAAAACAAATACTAATTTACATCAAATTTTCTCTTATTTGTGTTGTATTATTTTCTGTCTGTGTTTGCGGTTTATATAGTTTGACTGGCTTTGTTTTTATACATCAGAAAGGACCCAGAGCTAGGCCCTTGGAGGCTGTGCAGATTCCTGAGGTTTAGGGAGTGAGGTAAAATTCTTCCTGCCAGAAAGGAAGCACGGAAGGGTTATAGCAGCTCTTTCCATGGGCTGCCTCGCCTTCCTGGGTCAAACTGGTGTCCCTAACTTCAGCCCAGGAATTTTTACACATCCCCAGCTCTCCTCCTGAGGGGGGCCGGGCTCATAGTACCAAGAGAATGAATGCATTACTATACATATCAGGCAGAAAGGCATCCTCAAGAATCATTTATTTACATAAGGGTTCTGCTCTTCCCACTTATATAAAGAAAGGCAAAAGTAAAGAAAGGAAGTGAGATTACTTTAAAAAATGATAAAGCCATCCTTTATAAACAAGGAGCTGACTCACAGTGAGGTTCTTCCTTTCACAGAGAAAAGAAGCCAAGGAGAAGAAAATAAATCAGAAGAGAGCATAAGGGCAGTGGATTGTGGCCAGAATTCTGGATTGACTTGCAAGGGAAGCTCTGGCAAGTTCAGGTATCAGAGGGACTGGGGTGGAGATCAAGAATTTTTCTCTGTGATGGGGGGAGGGGGGTAATTGGACTGGGTTGAGAGATTGGAGAAAAGGAAAGAGAGATTATTAAATCAAGCAAGTCTTGCTAGCAAGGTTGAAGAAAGTCACATTTGTATTAAAATTATGTTTGTAAGAGAATGGGAAGAAAATAAAACCTGTTGTGAACCTGCCCGTGACGAGCGTGGGCAGGTCCCCCTACCTTCCGCGGCAGCCGGGCCGCGACAGACGCCATCCCTCGCGGCTACTCGGGCCTTGCTGCTCCGGGCTCCTCCGTGGTCCTGGAGCCGCGGGCAGGAGTCTCTTCATCGTGGCACGAGGTCGCTCCTGCCCGCCGAGTGCCTCTCTTCACGGCTGGGACCGCCGCTGCCGCTCCCGGGGTCCTCAGAGGCAAGGAACCTGTTCCTGCTGCTGCCAGGGTCCTTCCCGGCAGGGAGGCCATCCCTGCCGGTGCCTGCTGCTGTCTTCATTCGTCTTCGTGGCAGGAAGCCGCTACTGCAGCCTGCCTTTTCTTCATCTTCATGGCAGGGCTGTTGCTGCTGATGCCGCTGCTCGCTGGGCCTTCCACGTGGCTGGGGATGCCGCCACAGACAATCCTGCTCTTCTCCAGCTTCTTCCTAGGCACGGGCGCATGCCTCTCCCTCATTCTTATGGGGCCAGCCAAATGTGGCCCCCTGCAAGCTCCTCCCCGGGCATAGTCCTCTCAGCCCGGGCTCAGCATTCAGGCCAGTTTGACCTTCACAAGGAGTTAGATGCTCCTGGATGTTCCTGTCTTTCGCTTCAGGAGTCTTCTCTGTTCCATCACTTCTTCAAGGTCCTGTGTTTCTTGTTGGAGCTCCTGTGTCTTCGTCCGAGCCTTTGTTCCTGAGTTCCATGTCCAGATGTTATGCTATCCTGTGAGATCATTCCTGAAGTCCGTGATCCAGTCCAGATGTCCGTCTTCCATTCCTGATGTTCATTCCTGATGTTCCATGATCCAGCCTTGATGTTCCTAACGTCCACAATCCAGTCCTGATGTTTCGTGACAAAGCCTTGATGTCCCGAACCCTAGGTTCCTCGTCGCCACCTTTCCTGGCGTGCCATGTCATGGTACGCGACCAGCCTCACAGGCGGGCTGAGTAGGGCCTGCCTTCTTACCAGCAGCACAAGCCTCCGAAGAGTCATCCTTGCTTGAAGCCTAATCCCATCTAGGTCGGTCTCCTGAATCTTGTCCCGGCCCTCGGATCTTCTTGTGCCTGCTCCGTCCATGTTTTAGACTTTGCATGAACCTGTGCCGCCCCAACCACAGGCAGCTGTGTAGGGCGCGCCCCGGTGCAGGCCTCTACAGTTCCTGGGACATGTTCCTCTCACTCGTTCCACTATCTTGTCTAGAGTCTGCCCCACATCCAGCATGGTCCACGACCAGCCCCGTGGGTGGGCTGTGTAGGGCGCGCTGCGTCGCAGTCTCAACCCAGCACTTTGATCCTGAATTCTCGTCCAAGTGTCTTCGCTTGAGTCTTCATCCAAGTGTCTTCACCTGAGTCTTTGTCCAAGTGTCTGAGCCTGAGTCTTCGTCTGAGCCTTCCGTGTTCCAAGGCCTTCGGTTGCCCCTGGCCTCTGTCCGGCCTGCTGCTTCTTGCCATTACCCAGCGGCAGGTCCGAAAGGGCTTTGAACAGTCGGAGGACTGTTCAAAGACCACCATTTCGTTGTTGGTCTTCCCGAAGTGTGCAGGTCCGGTGAAGGGTTAGTACTTTCAGTTATCCTTATCTTCATCCCAGCCTTAATCCTGCTCCGGATTCCATTGTCTGTGTTCACTACAGCCTTGTTCCTGTCCAGCCCATGCTCGGGCATGCCTCGCCTGCCTCGGCACCTCTTTGGAGTTCCTCTGGGGTCGAGCCGTGGTCCAAGAACACACAATCCCCTGGAAAGTGGAACCGCTCTCCTAGCGCTTCCTAACAAAATCTACTGTGTACCCTGCTATTGACCTAGTCAAAGTAGGTTCCTGTGCCACAGAGGTGGCCAAGACAGTTGCCCTACTTTGCAAGTGTTAATAACAGTGGAATCTTCTCAGGCCCAGCAAAGATAAAGATAGTTCAGCAGCAGAATTGTCAGCCTCAACTACCAGAAGGGCCTCCTATAAGGAACCCCTTACACTCTGCCAGTTCCACACTGTGGAGAGGTCACTATAGGCCTTGCAGAGGGAAGCTGCTCCAAATGGCCCTGCAGAGCCCCAGGTTGCCTAAGAATGTTTGGAGCAGCAGTAGGACTACCCTGGTCCATATAGCATAGGCAGCACAAAGAACCCCCACAAGTCCACCTCCCTTGAGACTGGTACTGGGAAAGTTAGCAGCAGGGGAGGATGTAAACTGTTTTTGTCAAAACTTTGAGAGGATCACCCAGTTGTCCAATGGGCCTGAAAAGACATGGACCACACACCTAGGCAAACTCTCCATTAGAGAGAGCCAAGCAAACTAGCAGGTCACCAGCCTGGATGGATGGTCTAGCTATCCAAAGTAAAAAAGGCTGTTTTGGAACAAAAGGAATAAACAGCAGAAGCTTATTCCCTCCTGTTTCATAAGTGAGAAGCAAGCTCCTAGATGTACTTCTACAGACTGCAGGATATCACCTGGAATATTGTGTCTGTGGACCCTTGGACCGAGGCGAGATTGACTCTACCTGCAGGAAGGAGCCCTGCAGGTTCTCACTGTTGGCAGGCAGTCCCAGACCCAGGTTAAGCCTTTGGGTGCCGGGGCTGGCAGGACTTAGGCAGGGTCTTTGCTGATGGCAGAAGAGAAGGTCTGTAATAGCTGGGGTCATAGGCAGGCAGCGATTGAGTGTATCCAGCGTTCAGGCAGCGGTCATGTGTAACCAGGGTCCAGGCAGTGGTCAGAGACAGGCAGCAGTCAGGTGTATCCGGGGTTCAGGCAATGCTCAGAGGCAAACCCTGGTCAGCCTTATCTGGGGTCCAAGCTGTGGTCAAAACCAGGTATCCATCTGAGGAAGGAGAAGAGGGATGGTTAGGCAAGCAAGGGCAAGAACAAGTGGGCAGCATGATAAAGATTGGAACAAAGACAGAATACAACCTAAAGATAGCTGGACGAGGACTGAAGACAAGGCTGGAACGAAGACTGAAGACAAGGCTGGAACGAAGACTGAAGACAAGGCTGGAATGAAGACAGGAATGCTGGGAAGCAACATACTCTACTAAGAAGTAGCTGCACCTGTTGCTGAGGCAAGTTGCTGGTAGGAAGCTATCCTTTTATAGGGCAGCACTGGTGACATCATGTCTAGGGGCCACTGGGGCTTTCCTGCCATGGTCCCTTTAAAAATTGCAGCATGATGCATGCATGCCAAGGAAGAGGCGTGTTGGGAGTCAGCAATGTCCTGCCACATAAGGGCTCAGCGGCTTTTTGCTGCATCTAAGAGCAGCGTCCCACTGCATGGAGGGTCAGTGACGATTCTCTGCATTGGGGGCTAGTGCATCCAGCCCAGGACTAGATATAAGGGTGGCAGTTCATAGGGTTAGCCTGCGGGCCACAGTATGTACCACCTGGAAATGGCTCCAAGGTGAGATATTAACAGGGGTTGATGTCGCTACAGAAATTTATACAAGGCTTTGCTCCTGTTATTCAGTAGTGGATCAGGCAAACTCCCTGGGAAGACATTCTATAGGAGAAACTCTCACTATAGCAGAGGCATTTTGGGAAGGTGAAGTTGCATGATGACTGTACTTGGTTGTGCTGGATGGAAAGATGAGGCCGGCCCCAACTATCAGACTTAGAGGACTCATGAGATGGCTCAAACCAAAAGGTCGTAGTAGGATCAAGCCCCAAAACAGCTGTATGGTTCCTGCTCCCAAGACAGCCCCTCCCCCCACATCCCCAAACCTGATTCTGCAAAGGGCCCTAGGCTCTATTGGCACCATTTTTCAAAATGGCATCAATCTGACCTTGCCCCAGTGACACGACTGTGGCAAAGTCCGGGCACCGGACCTCAGCCAGGCAGCAATCCTAGTGCTAGTGGATTTGATATTGTGGATTATAACACTATACTATCTCCAGTCCTTTTCAACATTTATTTATGTGATACCCCCTTGGGTCATCTACTAAATGGCCCTAGGTCCCTATTTGAAATCTTCATCTCTGTGAGCCTTCCATCCTTTCCATCCCCTCCCAACCTGGAGGGCTGGGATAGGAGGTCGGATCCTATTTAGTGAAGCCTTTTAGTATTCTGTATGGTCATTTTGAGTCAACTTCAGAGCAGTGAGGCTGTAGTTTTTCACTCCCTGGTGAGGTCTCCCTGCTTCATCAAAGGACAGTTCTCACTGTGTGCTCCCTGCTAGAGGATCTCCCTCCTATTTCTTTCCAGTGAAATAGATTTTTGCCGGATTTATTCTGGGATTCCCATGAAGGGGCTGAAGACCTGTGAGCCTCACTCTACTCCCTAGGTGAGGCAAGCACCAGTGATAGTACCAACAGTATGAGATTTTTGCTAGCCAAGATGTATCCTGATTTTTTCAGAAGGGATGGCTACTTAAACGTTGCACCCTTTGGAGACAGCTCCCCCCAGACACAAAGGACAAGGGCTCAAGACTCGTGAGCCCTAATCTACTCCCTAGATGGGGCAAGCACCAGTGATGGTGAAGCAACAGTCATCAAGAGATTTTTACAGGAAGCAAGTATTTGCATATTGTTTGTGGGGAGGTTTTTGACTCACCTCTCCCCATAAGGGTCCCAGGGCTGGGATAGCCTGGTTTCCACATTCTAAAGACTTTTCCTGCAAGAGAAGTCACCAGTACCAACATCGGGAAAGGAGGACCAAAATTCTGGAGTTTCCCCATCAGATCTCCACCCATTGGATCAGGACAGGCTGGGTGGCCATAAATAAACTGGACTCGGGTAGCACCTTTTGCGTGTTTGAAGGGACCCCTCCCATAGGATTTCCATTTGGCCCGCTAGCAAAGCTTTGACGCTTTAAAACCACCTTAGGAAGCTTTGCTCAGATAACGGAGATAAAGGACACCTACCCCAGAAGAGAAAAAACACCTTTGTACATCAATCAGCTGTAATGTCACCTTTATGAAAAAATGGACTTTAATTTGATTGCTAAAGAATTAGTAGACATTTAATTTAACATCAGGTGCCTTGTCCTGCCTGGTTTGTCCCAGCATCTCACCCCTTGGGATGCAGCATCTAACAGCACATACAAGGAACACACCACTGCCTGGGCCATAAGCGAGAGCTTCCCCCCACAAAAAGGATCCATCCTTGGGCAGAGAGTGGTACATGGGAGGAGTACTAGCCAGATACATGCCCAAAGAGTAAAAATAAGTTTGTGTGCCCTTGGGCCTATACCTCCTCACTCCCCAAGCAAAGATTACACTTAAAACCTCTTGCACAACTAATCAGAAACTTTGATGTAAACGCGTGCATCTGTGCGGATGATATTCCAGCTAGTATTTTTCTGGCTAAGTAGTGATGACCTGCGCCAGCAAGCTGCATAAGTACTGACGTCTGGCTAAGTGGCAGCAGCAAAACTCACCAGATAGCTGGGTAAATCAGTACTCATCCGGCTAATAGCACTGAAAACTTAACTCCATCACTGATCCTGAGTTGTTTCCAGCACGCTAAGAAAATCCTGCAACTCTCTGCTCTCATTTGCATGGGATTTCCATGAGAGGGTGCTAAGTGTTACTCCCATTTTAAGCTCCCGTAAAACTTCCTGCTGCATTGGCAGTAAAGTTTATACTCACAAAATGAACGTTGAATTGCACAGAGCTGTAGCCAGGCAATTTGGCACCTATGGCCAAGTAAAAAGCTGCGCCCTCACCCGTTACACAAAATATGACTCTACAAGTTAGGAGTCTCTGTCAAACGTTTGTACAGCAATGCCCAAGGTTGGTACAAGAGTGTTAGGCATCCTAGACAAATCTTACAGGCTTGCACCCCCATCCCACCTTGTCACATCCTCCCGACACACAATTAGAAATTATACATTTAACAGATTTTACATGAAAAAGGATATTCAAAGTTCAGTCTTCTGTGATAAAATATCACTTACAATATGTATATTATATTTACATGCACTGCTGTGGTGCCAACCAGAAAACCCTGCAAAAAAGCCAAACAGACACTTGGAACCCATATCGTATTAGGCCTACTGTAACATACCATAGGCATGGGCTTTGGAACCATATCGTATTAGGCCTACTGTAACACACCATACGCATGGGCTTGGCCCTCTGAAAATCACAGGAAAACAGAATCACAATACAATAACATTTCTATATCAAAAAAACACTAACTGCCAACACTCAAGCAGCAACAACCCTCCCTATGAAAAGGTAACAATGCAGACATTATAATAGGCCCTAAAACACCAATACATCTCCTATTAAGAAAACATAACAAGCCAAACTGCTATAGATCTCTACACAGAAACTATACTCTAGCTGAACACCTCACCTCGGTCACACATGCAGAACACAGACAAACCCTCACCAAATACAGAATAAAGAGACCATAAAATATAAATGGAAAAGTGCAGACAAAAACTGATTTGGAAATAGCAAGAAGCCAGACTCTGTATGCAGTGCAACAATGGAAAAAAATAAACATTACCATTCCTCATACAACAATAAAATCAAGAAATATAAATTTCATCAATAGTAAAACCACATGAATAAAGAGTATAATTCAAAACAGCTAACAAATAGAATAACAACCAATAATTTTAAAACTCATATAAATATTTTACAAACACCAATAAAATATTTCAAAACAGACACATCAAATAACAATCAATAATTAAAACACATGAGGATTTTTAAAAATCCCCTGCTTTCCATACCTGGGAATGTTTGATTTCTATATGCCCTGAGATTGTCATGGATTAGCAGGAAGAGAGGATGGAGGTTTGTGGAACATAAGTTCTCTGTCCTCTCACACACATGTGCTCTCTCTCTCTCACACACACATATACACACATGCGCACACAAACGCACATGCTCTCCCTCACTCTCTCATATACTCTCCCTCTCTCACACATACACATGCTCTCTCATTCTGACACACAAATGCACACACATGCTCTCTCTCTCTCTCTCTCTCACACACACACACACACACACACATACATTTATACTCCCCTTCTCTCTCTCTCAATCCCACTTACACACACACACACTTAAACACACTCTTAACTCCCCCCCCCCCCCCCCATTGAAATAGCAGCAGCAGTCTACATCTTCATCCCTCACAGCCAACAGGACTTATTCTTGAGGTCGACCAAGCTCTGCTTTGAGCTCCTTCTGTGATATTGTTCCTCCTCCCCGGGCCTGCTGGTGATTCTAGCAGGGTCGTGGCATTGCTCCTTCTCTTCAGGCCCCACTGGCAATTCCGGCAAGGCTGCGGTATTGCTTCTCTTCCCCAGGCTCCACTGGTAATTCCAGGAAGACCACAGCATTGCTTCTCCTCTTCAGGCCCCCACTGGCAATTCCAGCAGGGCCGCAGCATTGTTCCTCCTCTTCCGGCCCTGTCGGCGATTCCGGCAAGGCCACAGCATTGCTCCTCCTCTTCAGACCGTGTCAGTGATTCCTGCAGGGCCGAAGCATTCTTCCTTCTCTTCAGACCCCATCAGCGATTATGGCAGGGCTGTGGTGTTGCTCATCCTTAGGGCAACATTACCAACAGCACTATGGAGCCCTTCAAGTAGCAGCACCTATGTCCTAGGCCATATTGGCCATAGCTATTGTACAGCTCTGGAACTGAGGGCAATACTGTGCGTTGGCTGGAGCACAACTTTCTGCTGTGGCCTGAAAGTCAGTTCTTTTCTGGAATGACAATTGCCCTATGGATCTCCCTCCTAGAAGAGCTCTGCCTAATAAATGACTACTCCCATCTCAGGAAACATGCAAAAGCTTTGCTTCTCTGTTAGGCCTTTGATGCCAAACCCTCCCCCTATGGAAGCATGCGTTAAAAAACTGAGCTAAACTGCAAAATGCACTATTTAAGTGCCATGGACAGGCTGCTAAAACACAATAAGAACATACGAACATAAGAACATGCCATACTGGGTCAGACCAAGGGTCCATCAAGCCCAGCATCCTGTTTCCAACAGTGGCCAAACCAGGCCATAAGACCCTTGCAGGTACCCAAAAACTATTCCATATTACTGTTGCTAGTAAGAGCAGTGGCTATTTTCTAAGTCAACTTAATTAATAGCAGGTAATGTACTTTTCCTCCAAGAATGTATCCAATCCTTTTTTAAACACAGCTAACTGCACTATCCACATCCTTTGGCAACAAATTCCAGAGTTTAATTGTGCGTTGAGTGAAAAAGAACTTTCTCCGATCAGTTTTAAATGTGCCACATGCTAACTTCATGGAGTGCCCCCTAGTCTTTCTATTAATCGAAAGAGTAAATAACCGATTCACATTTATCCATTCTAGACCTCTCATGATTTTAAACACCTCTATCATATCCCCCCTCAGTTGTCTCTTCTCCAAGCTGAAAAGTCCTAACCTCTTTAGTCTTTCCTCATAGGGGAGCTGTTCCATTCTCCTTATCATTTTGGTTGGCCTTCTCTGTACCTTCTCCATCGCAACTATATCTTTTTTGAGATGCAGCGACCAGAATTGTACACAGTATTCAAGGTGCGGTCTCACCATGGAGCGATACAGAGGCATTATGACATTTTCCATTTTATTCACCATTCCCTTTCTAATAATTCCTAACATTCATTTATAGGGATGTGAATCGTGTCCTCGATCGTCTTAACGATCGATTTCGGCTGGGAGGGGGAGGGAATCGTATTGTTGCCGTTTGGGGGGGTAAAATATCGTGAAAAATCGTTAAAAAATCGAAAAATCGAAAAATCGAAAAACCGGCACATTAAAACCCCCTAAAACCCACCCCCGACCCTTTAAATTAAATCCCCCACCCAAATAACTTAAATAACCTGCGGGTCCAGCGGCGGTCCGGAACGGCAGCGGTCCGGAACGGGCTCCTGCTCCTGCATCTTGTCGTCTTCGGCCGGCGCCATTTTCCAAAATGGCGCCGAAAAAATGGCGGCGGCCATAGACGAAAAAGATTGGACGGCAGGAGGTCCTTCCGGACCCCCGCTGGACTTTTGGCAAGTCTCGTGGGGGTCAGGAGGCCCCCCACAAGCTGGCCAAAAGTTCCTGGAGGTCCAGCGGGGGTCAGGGAGCGATTTCCCGCCGCGAATCGTTTTCGTACGGAAAATGGCGCCGGCAGGAGATCGACTGCAGGAGGTCGTTCAGCGAGGCGCCGGAACCCTCGCTGAACGACCTCCTGCAGTCGATCTCCTGCCGGCGCCATTTTCCGTACGAAAACGATTCGCGGCGGGAAATCGCTCCCTGACCCCCGCTGGACCTCCAGGAACTTTTGGCCAGCTTGTGGGGGGCCTCCTGACCCCCACGAGACTTGCCAAAAGTCCAGCGGGGGTCCGGAAGGACCTCCTGCCGTCCAATCTTTCTCGTCTATGGCCGCCGCCATTTTTCGGCGCCATTTTGGAAAATGGCGCCGGCCGAAGACGACAAGATGCAGGAGCAGGAGCCCGTTCCGGACCGCTGCCGTTCCGGACCGCCGCTGGACCCGCAGGTTATTTAAGTTATTTGGGGGGGGTTCGGGAGGGTGGGGGATTTAATTTAAAGGGTCGGGGGTGGGTTTTAGGGGGTTTTAGTGTGCCGGCTCACGATTCTAACGATTTATAACGATAAATCGTTAGAATCTGTATTGTATTGTGTTCCATAACGGTTTAAGACGATATTAAAATTATCGGACGATAATTTTAATCGTCCTAAAACGATTCACATCCCTATTCATTTAGCTTTTTTGACTGCCGCAGCATGATGATGTCAATGTGTAATCCACTATGACGCCTTGATCTCTTTCTTGGGTGGGAGCTGCTAATATGGAAACTAATATTGTGTAACTTTAGCATGGGTTATTTTTCCCTATATGCATCACCTTGCAATTATCCACATTAAATTTCATCTGCCATTTCGATGCCCAATTTTCCAGTCTCACAAGGTGTTCTGCAATTTATCACAATCTGCTTGTGATTTAACTACTCTGAATAATTTTGTATCATCTGCAAATTTGATTACCTCACTCATCATATTTATTTCCAGATCATTTATAAATATATTGAAAAGTACGGGTCCCAATACAGATCCCTGAGGCACTCCACTGCCCACCCCCTTCCACTGAGTAAATTGTCCATTTGTGAAGATTTGATGTCCTTCAGAGTGAGGAAACTCACCCAAAGATGAGATTTGTACAATGTTCTCTCAACCTAGCGTGATGGACTCTCTACCTGGGTAACATCAAGCTAGGTTGAGAGAACATTGTACAAATCTCATCTTTGGGTTGAAGGATATCAGATCTTCAAAAGAGTGTGTTGTTCTGTTCGAACGTCTCAGTCTGAATGTCAAAGTGGCCCCTAACCCCTACACTACTACCTAAACCTCAACTCGAGGTACTAGGTGGGCCTCATATAGAGGTATAAATATCTATGTACTATATACGAACCTTGTAACTAAGTGCTCGCTCTCTCTCTCTCTCTCTCTCGTTGTAGGTAGAATTGCAACAATTGTGGTACTTATCACAAAGTGTGAAAAAGTTATCGCACTCTGTGGTAATAACTATGTGAAGCACTAATAGGCTATTACCATAAAACACACCCCTTTTCCTATCGCATGCGATATTTAGTGCATTTTGATAAATCCAGGCCTAAGATAGTACAAATATTTTTAGCAAATGGTGCTAGAGGCTTCCCTTGCTCACTGGGACAATCCTTAGTATCTGAACTCCAAATGTCTCCTCTAAATACCTCTGTCCTTCTCCTGATGATGCTAGCATGGCAATATATGTTCATTCTTCATTGACCCTCTCATATTTGCACCTGAAGGTTACAATCTCCGAAAGCTTGCTGGCACATGAATGGCAATTGGTACGTGATCTGGATTAGGTCATGTAAAAACTCCTTCTCTCTCACCAAAAATCTCCAAAAGGCTCTGTGTAGGTTTCAGACCTTGTTCTATCAAAATTGCATCAGCCAAAAATACAAAATGCAAAAGCGAATAGCAAAATGAGAACTAGAAGTTTCTGACTGACTTTCAAACCTCAGCTGCTTGTGTGCCTTCTCCACTCAACTCCAAGCTATTACTTTCAAGACTTTTAAGACTCTCAAGGTTCTGTGGTATAATCTTTGGCTCAATATTTAGCACACCCTATGAGGGATACTTAGCAAATGGCATCATTCTAGTGCCTACCTCTATCTAATTGCAATATGTCCTCCTTGTGAGTTACAAGCATCTAGTAAGGAACCAATGGTTCCTTACATGTATTTTATAATATCCTATATTCTTGAGGATCCTTGGCCCCATAAATATCTGCTGTGTCTTTGAGATGTATACATATATAAGGATTTGCAAACAGCTTGTGTAGTGAGGTATGACAAAGTGTAACAGAGAGGGGTGCAAAGCTGTGAATGCAAGTAAAACTAGGTTCAGAATAGGATAAAGAAAATGGTAATCATGCTATATAGTCTAATGCAGACATTAGGGTAGGCCAAAATAGTGATTGAAGAACCTAAATATGTATACCCTGGAGGAGAGGAGGAGCAGGGGTGATATGATACAGACTTTCAGATACTTGAAAGGTTTTAATGATCCATGGTCAACAACAAACCTTTTCCGTTGGAAAAAAATCAGTAGAACTAGGGGTCACGACTTAAAGCTCCAGGAAGGAAGACTCAGAACCAATGTCAGGAAGTATTTCTTCACGGAGAGGGTGGTGGATGCCTGGAATGCCCTTCCGGAGGAAGTGGTAAAGACTAAAACTGTGAAAGATTTCAAAGGGGCATGGGATAAACACTGTGGATCCATAAAGGCTAGAGGATGGGACTGAAGAGAAGAGCCTTGGGGGTGATAACTGGAGTGGAGTCTACTACCTGGTGATTACTACCCTTACTCAATAAGCCTTCGCAAGATTAATGCAACTCCAACATTGCTCTCTGCTTCAACGGCAAGGGGAAATGTGGAAAAGAGGATTTGCGTTCAGACAACAACCAACAAGGACTGAACTTCACAATCTGGATAAACAAATAAGTGTGGGGGTAGCTTGCTTATTACGGCGGTTACTACCCTAAACCAATTAAGCCTAATACATCACTTTGAATGCATATACAGCATTGCTCTCTGATTAAACAGCAGGGGGAAATGTGGAAAACAGGATTTACATTCAGACAACATCCAACAAGGCAATGATCTGTGCAGTCTGGGTAAACAAGCATCGGGGTAACTTGCTTAATGCAGCGGTTACTTCCCTTAACCATTAAGCTTTATGCTTACCTTTGATGCAACTCCAACATTACTCTCTGCATCAATGGCAGGGGATGGCAGGAAACTTGAATCAAAGAGTTACCAACAAGGTCCCTGAAATTGGTGGTTGGTGAAACAGATACGTATGAGAAAATAAGTGTGGGAACTTGCTGGGCAGACTCAATGGGCCGATTGGTCTTTTTCTGCCGTCATTTCAATGTTTCTATGTTGCTATGACTAGAAAATTGGGCATTGAAATGGCAAATGAAATTTAATGTGGATAAGTGCAAGGTGATGCATTTAGAGAAAAATAACCCATGCAACAGATTTACAATGTTAGGTTCCATATTAGGAGCTACCACCCAAGAAAGAGATCTAGGCGTCAAGGTGGATAACACATTGAAATCATCGGTTCAGTGTGCTGCAGCTGTCAAAAAAGCAAACAGAATTTTGAGAATTATTAGAAAGGGAATGGTGAATAAAACGGAAAATGTCATAATGCCTCTGTATCGCTCCATGGTGAGACCGCATACAATTCTGGTCACCACATCTCAAACAAGATATAGTTGCGATGGAGAAGGTACAGAGAAGGGTGACCAAAATGATAAAGGGAATGGAACAGCTCCCCTATGAGGAAAGACTAAAGAGGTTAGGACTTTTCAGCTTGGAGAAGACACGGCTGAGGGGGGATATGATAGAGGTGTTTACTATCATGAGAGGTCTAGAACGGGTAAATGTGAATCAGTTATTTACTCTTTCGGATAATAGAAGGACTAGGGGGCACTCCATGAAGTTAGCATGTGGCACATTTAAAATTAATCGGAGAAAGTTCTTTTTCACTCAATGCACAATTAAACTCGAATTTGTTGCCAGAGGATGTGATTAGTGCAGTTAGTGTAGCTGGGTTTAAAAAAAGATTGGATAAGTTTCTTGGAGAGAAGTCCATTACCTGTTATTAATTAAGTTGACTTAGAAAATAGACACTATTACTAGCAACAGTAACATGGGATAGACTTAGTTTTGGGAACTTGCCATGTTCTTATTGTTATGATTCCCGGCCATGGGATGCCACAGCTGGGCTCCTACCTTCCTCCAGTCTAGCCTCGGGGTGTCCCCCGATGGCCCTCCCGCTCATCATAGGCCTCAACCCGGCCTCTCCACGGCGGCGTCTCCATGAGTGAGATGTCGCCGAGCTCCTGCACTTCCTTCTTGCTCCTAGCCCCGCCCCCTAGTTGCGCGCGCGTGCGCTGGGGCTGATCTTTTAAAGGGGCCAGTGTGGGAAACCACCCCTGATTGAAGAAATGACGTCAGACGCCTACCAGGTATTTAAATCCTGCTCAGACTCCCTTTCTTTGCCTTGTAATGAGGTTTGCTCTTTGAGTTTGATAGTTGCTGTCTTGCTTCCTGCTTGTTCCTGTCCAAGCATGTTCCTGAGTCCTGCTCCAGCCTTGCTCCTGTTCCAGCCCGACTTTGCTTGCTCCTGTTCCTGCGTCCCCCTGGCTTGTCTTCCTGGCTCCTGACCTTGGCTCGTTCTTCGGTATCCTGCTTCGCTGCCCATCCCGACTTCTGGCTTGTCTTCGGTCTCTGCAGTCTGCCACCTGCCCCGACTCTTGGTTTGCCTCCTCAACTTGCCTCTCTGCTGCCTGCCTTGATTCAGACTTCTCTTCAAGACCTCTGTCCTCCGGAGACCGCACCTAAGTCCAAACAGCTCGGGTACTCACGGGCTCCTCCCGGGGGACCACGGGCTTCCAGTGGTGAAGTTCCTGTTCATCTACTGGCTCCAACTTCTTCTTTGGATTCTCTACTTCTGGGACTCTCTTCTTACCTTCATCTCCAGAATCCGCACCAAGCAACTCGTGTCCCCAAGGGCTCCCCCGGGGGATCTCGGGTTTCCAGTGGTGAAGACTTTCTTGGAACTTTGGCTCAAGTCGCCTCCCGGCTATGACTCTGCTGTGGGTATTCTTTCAGCACTGCATCTCCATCTTCTAGCTGGCCCAGAGGTCCACAACCATAAAACTTATGGCCTAGATTGGCCACTGTTGGAGGCAGGATGCTGGGCTTGATGGACCAGTATGGCATGTTCTTATGAGGTAAAATGGTGAAAATTGAAAAATGGCTGTGTTTCCTGCCTTGGGAAAGGGGCGGGAATGAGAGCACGCTAGAATGGGGAGGCCATGTGGAGTGTGCATGTGATGTCACCAGTGTTCATAACTTACAGCCAGTAGCAGCCCAGAAATCCGGTGGCACACAGCTGACACACGAGGAGCGGTGTGCAGAACAAGAGCCACGGAAAAGCAGCAATCGAACATGCCAGAGGCTTTACTGGTGTGGACTGAAAAATTCGATTGCTCCAATCCTAATTAGCAGCATGAACCAAGTTTAACCACCGAATGGCAGACTCTTGTAGCACGTTCCAGCCAGTGAGGGGAGATGGAAGTCCACTGTCGTGTATAGAAAAGGAGCCATTACCATCGGTTAAGGTGACGCCACTGGTCAACACTATGTCTGCGAGTGCATTTGGTGCACAAAGAGAAGCGATGGCATTAGTGCAGGAACTGCCCGAATGACTGGGGTTTTTCCAGTTCTGTGGCCAGCTGCAACTATCCCTGGAGGGATACATGGCAACCATTATAGTTGAATTTGTAGAGTGCTACTGGGGTTAAGAGCATTGCCAGGTACACAAACATGCTATTGCTGCAGTGCGACTCTGCTTGAAGAGATGAGAAAGGATTCCCATGGGCTGGGAGTAGCAGTGATGGGACCATAGTTACTCAGCGCCTTAGAGCGGGTGGTACAGAGCACCTGGGTGGGGCATCCATCCCCCGTTGAGTCAGAGGTGGTGATGCAATGGGTCACCACTGAACCACCTCCTGTACTGGCTATTAGGATGGAGCCATTCCGCTCATGGGTCAAACAAGTGGATGCACAAGCGGCTGCTGTGACTGCTGGAGAAGAAAGCCAGGTGAAGACACCAGTAGACCGAGGATGTGACCTACTATTGAAAACCATGGCGGCTGCTAAACCGTTGGGAGTACCAAAGAGCTCCTCCATCAAGACCTTACTACTAGCTGAGCAATGGAGATCTGTGGGATGAAGCAGGTCCACAGATGAATACTCTAGCAGTTCACTATCATCAGAGACACCTCCTCGCCCATCCAGTAGGAGCAGCAGCAATGGCAGGGATAGCAGTGTGGCTGTGAGCTCTACCTGAGCTATAGAATATTTTACTGTAGTTACACCCAAATGTAAACTGTTGGTAAGGGGCCCTAGGACCTACAGGGAACTGCATGACATGGTCACGGGCAAGGTTCCTTCAGTGAACAGTTCTGGAATATCCTTGGTAGGGGAAGCAATACCCACCAGAGACTCATTATCTCCAGGGCCTACACCACAAGAGAAAAGCAGCTCCTACATAGACAGTGAGTTCTTTGGGGCACCAGAATCTCCAGTAAAGAAAGAGCTTCTGGATCAAGGTCTGACCTCAGAGATTCAAAACCAATGCTGAGTCAAACTAAGTGTAGCTCCAGACCCAAAGAGGCTATACCAAGTGTTCCAGGCAGAACAGTAAGTAGGAAGGAAAAGTGCAAGCGCAATTTTGGCTGCACTACACCAATGTGCCAATTTATGTAATAGACTTTGTCAAAAATCAGGGGGACATGTGGATAGCAGAGTACGTTGACCAGTGCATCATAAGGTGTTCCAGTGATCCAGACCACAAGAAATCTCATCCAGTTTATCCTAGAGAGTTGGTTAGAAAGATATCCAAAATGAAGCTGGGTCAGAATATCATGAAACATGCAGTCATTTACCAAAAGAGGAGTGGTGAAAAAGTAACCTATGATATGGATTGCCTGTTACCCAATGGGGAGGTAGTGAGGAAGCCAGATCCTCTCCATTATGAGCCCATTCCAGTTAAATCATGTCCAGCGGAGGAGGGAGCTAGAACCACAAAGTTACCCTAAATGGTAAGGAGTCTTCCAGTTTCAAGTTTTAGAAGTGATCCAGAAGACAAATGGCCTGGAGATTTCTTTTTGTTAGTCTGTCTGTGCTTCCTTTTCAGACACCTGTTCCAGTTGGGCCTAATAGGCCAAAGAATTGCAGTTGGTTAAAGAACTGTTAGCTTACCCTCTGATGAAGGATGGACTGGTTCCTTTGAGGATCTCTACTGGCAAGTAGAAGACCAGCTTTAGATGGACTCTAGGGAGTTACCCTTAGGGAAAGGGCTTCTCTAGTAGTGTTTATTGATGAAGGATTACTCGAGAAAATGTCTTTGTTGTTCTGAAAAGAAATTGTTTGGTTGAAGGCAAAGATAATGGGGCCATTTCAAAATGTTTGAGGGGAAAAAATCCTTTCCAGGAAAATATAAAAATTTCAAACTGGGAAACAGTGGTGATCTTTGAGTTGCTTTTGCTGATTCATTGCTAATTATTATTACTAAGTATCCCTTCTTGTAGGTGGGAATCCTCCATGAGGTTGTCTTACTAGATGCTACTAAACATTTTTTTCCAGGTTCCAGTATTTGTTCTCTGTCTTTACTATAATGGGTTTTCCTTTTGCAGGCCAAGTGAAAGGAGTATGAAGAGAGATGTGATGTGAAGGAAGTTGAATTCACTTGCTAAAAGTTTGTATAAGCTGGACACAGGGATACATGCCAGTTGGGTAGAAGAATCTCAGACTGGCTATGATATTCTCATGTGCTGGTATTATGCAAAAGGGCATAGGTTCAAGCTAGTGTTCCTATTGTTGTTTTAGATGCCCCCAGTGGCCATAAAGATATAAATGTAAGATAAAGTGTAATGGTATCCAGCATTCCTCCCAGGAACTGCATGTGGGCAAATTTAATTTTTCTGTATTTGTTACCTGCTTGATAGCATGGGGTGGTCGCCTGGAATGGGATGATCCCTCCTTAATCCTTGGTGCTCTCTATGTCAAACTAGTGGAAGGGGTGGTAATGCTTGCTGTTTCCATACTCCTGTTTTGAGTTTAAGAGGCTGTGTACCTATTTTTCTGAGTTTTTTCTCTGGAAAGTCACTGTTTGGAATATGCAGTAGATTATGGCAGTTCCTATTGCCATTCAAACATTTCTTGTGGTTGCATAGGTGATGATCCATGGTGGTGAAGTTCTCCCCGCTGGAGAGCAATTGAAGGTTTGTAAATATTGTAAAGAAATGTATTGAATATTATGTGTTTACTGTGAGATCCTGTGTCTACAGCTATGCTGGGTGTAGGATCCACTAGGGTTGGCACAGCCCCAAGTGGTCAGATGTGGTAGTGTAACACCAATTTTTATTATTGTCTAGTTATAAATTGCTTGATAATCTGTAGACGTATCCTATCCCCATATTTTTCTTTTGGGGGGGGGGGGGGAGAGTGTGGTCAAACCTTTGGTCAGCCACTAATTGACCCTAGCTCCCAGCCTTAGGATGTATGTCAGCTTGAATGGAGACAGGATTCCTGTTAGGCCCTTCCCCCAAAGCTGCCTATGGATGATGATCTCCCAGGCCACAAGGGGGGGGGGGGGGTGTGAGCCCTTGTGAGAAGGAGGCAGAGTGGTTTTGATTTCAAGAAGGAAGAACGTGTTTCAGTATGCTCTCCCAAGTTAGGCCCACAGCTTAGAAAAAGAAGGGAGAGACACTGCCCTGCCAGTTCTTGGTGACAGGCTGGAGGGAAACAGAGTGAGTTTTGTAATTTTTCCAGCACCGAAAGTGAGGATTTTGGCTGGTTTTGACCTGCACCTTCTGGGAGGCTGTAACCCCCTCTCTAGAGGTGCAGGAAGGATTTGTACACCCCTTCTACCCGTCAAGAGGAGGGTGTAGAACCCAGCCAGTGAAACCCCTTTTGGTTTCTTTTATTTTGTGGGAAGGAAGGTGTTTTGCTGCCTTTCCTTCCTTGCCCAGTGAAAAAATCTGTTTTTCAAAGAGGAGTTTAGAGAAAAAGACCATCAGGAGTCACCCCCCCCCCCTCCCCCACTGGAGTTTCTACCCAGGGACATGGGACACAGGCAGATGAACATTGGGAGTTCCCTTCTGGAGTCAGGTACTGTTTGGGAAAAGGGACATCCACCCTGGTTAGGATACCCCAGCCCCTTGGGACAGACATACATTCCACACCATGGATGGATTACAAGTTCGAAGTTCCACAGAGGGGTAAACTTGTACTACATCAAAGGTAAGGAATCTGGATATATTTAGACCTTTTATTTATACACTTTATTGATTTTTCTCCAGTCAATATTATTTTGAACACCCATCCGAGTCCTGTTATGTCCAGGTACATGTCCCAAAGAGCAAGAGTAACACACACAACACACATAAGGTTTCCTTGCCTGGGCCACAAAGGTTATCCTTCAACCCCACAGAAATAATCTCCCCCCTCCCGGGAGAAAGAAGAGTTGGGGAAAAAACAAAGGAGCTAGCCCACGTAAAGAAATTCTTTTATGGTCTTTTGGAATCATCATGATTCTCCAAATAAGGGTTACACTAGTGAATAACTCATTTTTTGAGGGTCGCTGTTCAGCAAAAGTAGAATAATTCTTATTAAGGGTTCCCAAAGGCCAAACGATTTTGGTTGACTCAAGACAAATATTTATTATTCTGTATAATGTTGCAGATGTGGATAAAGCAGCATAGTGTGACATAATTATTGGGAGGAATTTAATTCATTTGGGGGAGGTGATAGGAAACCCATCCTTCAACATGAAATGACCTAAAACTCTGCAGTTCCCACAAAGTGCTCATCTGATGGACCCATTAGTAGTTCTGCCTTTGTTAAAATACAATGAGCACGTTTGTGAGTCAGTTACAGGCTTAGTTACAGATTTTGGTTACAGGTCATAAACTAACAGCACGTCTGAAAAAAGCAGTCCTGGGCTCATGGAGCTGATTTCTTCATAAAATCCCTGAAGGAAAACTAAGTCCTTGGCGGGAAGCTGGATAAGAAGCTCACACACCTTTAGGCCACCTGCAGCAAATAAATCAGGGAAAAGATTCAGTGTAACAGGGTGAGAATGGCATGCTCTATTATTCCCATAATGGGGCCTTGGATACCTCCCATCCAGCAACAAGGGGATTAATTTCGCACAACAGGTGGGAGTCCCCCTTTGAAGTTTGCATGGGCAGCATCAAGCTCATTCCCTGACTACTTTTTACCCAGACAATATACGTTACACTGTCCTCTGGCTCCTACAGTGAAACTATTCCTTCAGCATCAAGGAAACACAATACCTAAAAGGGAAACGCATTGTGTCCCAAGTTCTCAAGTTTCTTGTGCTTGGAAGCCAGGCCCCCCTTAAGATGAGAGCTCCAGCTGATGAGAAGGTGGGTCCAGAATCTGTGAAGACATTTCCCACAAGTTCAAACATTGAGGACAATGTATTGAGCCATGCTGCATCCACAAATACGCTAATATGCGAAAAATTGGCAAAAAAAAAAGAAAATGCTCGCAATTGCATTTGTGAAAAGCTGCACATATTCTTTGGTGTTTTGTGTGGGTAATTTGGCAAATGTGATCCATAATGCTAAATGTGTGCAAAACCATGTTCAAGAACTGAAGCTTCGAGCCTCACTAGTAAATCTCTGATGTTGCAGTGGGCAATCTTCCAAGCCATTTGTGTATGTAATTAGCAATTTCCATGCACAAACAGTGAGACTGAGAAACATCCTTCATCAATGGAGCTAGAAGTACATTTGTTGTCCCACGAGACATGTGCATTTAGAGGAGGTGTACCTGGGGGCGTATTTAAATAGGTACAGGAAAATGAGATTATATTGATTGCATTTGCAAATGTACATATGTTATTTTCTATGAAAAAAGTGCCCACATAAAAAGCAGATGCAAATGTCCACGGGTGCTTTGTACCCCTGGCAGGTTTCAAAGCAAAAGCACATATATACTATTGCTTTAAAAATTGAGCCCAAAATGTAGTGTTTAAAAATTGTCCCATACAGCTGACTTGATGGACTGTTATGTTATATTAAAATTCTTTTCTGCTTTCCATAGACACAGTTCAGCCCAAAGCTGCTCTCAAAACAAAAAAATAATACAATAAATAGCAATCCATCATACAAAGAACACATAAAAAATACAATAAATAACAATATATGTCATAAAATAATAAAAGTATAAATGCATGAAAAATAGAATAAACAATAGTTAGGGCCATAGGTCAATCCTACCCCCAATGATTGAAATATTAGCTAATAAAAAAACACCTTTACTTATCCTCTCCAGCAGTTCTCCTACTCCTTTCCCTTGCAGGCCACACCAGAAGCAGCACTACCTGCTGAAGCTGTCCTCATGGTCCTCTTCCTTAGGGACCACAACCAGTCTCCCTCTCTCTCTCACACACATACACACACACACACACCCCAGTCACACCCTCAGAACCAATTTCTGTCTCACACACCAATCATCTCCACGACCAGTCTCTCTCTCACAAACACCAGTCACCTCCCTCATCAGTCTTTCTCACACATAAACATGTCACCTCTCTAACCAGTCTCTCTCAGTCACACAATGCTCTCTCTTACTTACACACAGACTTTCAGTCACATACATTCTCTCTATCTCGCTTATACACAGGCTCTCAATCACATACATGACCTCCTTCTCTCAGCCACAGCCAGCAAGAAACATGCTCCATCTCACACACACAGACAGAAGCACCCTCCTTTTCTCACACACACACACGCACAAAGAAGCACCCTCCCTTGCTCACATACATACACAGAACCACCCTCCTTCTCTCACATGTGTTGCGTCCATCGCTGCTCGATGCCCTCACTCCGCCCTCTTTACCTCTGTGGTGACTCCCTCCAGAACTGATGGATGGCTAGCTGCTGCTGCGTCTTCTTGCCATCTCCCTCCGGCGTCCCCGGACCGGCACGATGCTGTGGATCTGCCATGTTTCCTGATGATGTAGGGTGCGCGCACGCTCCCATTGATGTACCAGCAAGGGCGCGAACCTCGGAGGCGTCCCCCGAGATGATGTCATCTGCTTCCAATATAAAAGGTCTCAGTATTCGCTAACGTATTGAGTTAGCAAGGACTCACAAGGATTCGTCCAAGCTACTCTGCCTCCTCGGACTTATCAGGGGTACCCGCTCCTCGGGAGCCTCACTCTCTTTTCTTTATTTCAGATTGCAGATAGGAACCGGTGCTCACTCTCGAGGGCCTATGTTCCTGAACACACTGAAGATTCTCTACTGCCTGGAAGCAATCGCAGATACAGACATTTGTGAGTTATCATCGCTCTCTCAGAGCTTTCCCTGGAACCAGGTACTCGCTCCTCGAGGGTCTAACCCTTTCCAGCTACTGAGCTTCATTAAGACCTTATGTGAGTTGTCATCCAGTTCTGGCTATGAACACTGCTTACCTGTCTACTCACTATCTATAGTTTCTCTACAGCTCAGCAACCCTGGGATCGCTGTTTCAGTACCTGAGGGACTTCAGCCCTGCCGGGCATATTAGCTCACTGCTGCCACCTCTAGTGGTTCTACTAACCTGCCTAATAAAAGAACTATCTGTGTCTGTCTCCATATCCAAGCCTAGCCGGTGGTCCCTCTCAGAATATCCTCCTGGGGGCGCAGTCATCTGCCATGGTCCAAGGATCCACCTATCTACATTCCTCTACAGTTGAGTGTCCTCTCCAAGCACTCCGCTAATAACATCAGGAGTCTTCAGCTACAGATTCATATCAGATTGCCAACTCCGCAGTCTATACCTTAACAGATTGTTAATTATTCCCTCTACAGGAGATGAGCATATCAGATGGCTAACTCCTCCTTCCACAGGAGCCAGCTCATACAGATTGTTAACTCCTCCTTCTACAGGAGCAAAGCGTAACAGATTGCTAACTCCTCCCCTCTGCAGGAGTAGAACCTAACTGATTGCTAACTCCTAGCTCTAACACAGAGCTTTCCTAACAGATTCCTAACTCCTATCTGATTGCTCCGCCCATCCGGCATCAGATTTATAACAACATGCACACCACACACACAGAAGCACCCTTCCTCTCTCACATACATACTACACACACAGAAGCACCTTCCCTCACATACACACACAAGCACCCTCCCCCTCTCACATTCACACCACACATACAAGCACTCTCCCTGTCTCATATACACACCACACACACAAAGAAGCATCCTCCCTTTCTCACATGCACACCACATACACACACAGAAGCATCCTTCCTCTCTCACATACATACCACACACATACACACACAGAAGCACCCTCCCTCACATACACAGAAGCACCCTCCCCCTATCACATTCACACCACACACACAAGCACCCTCCCCCTCTCACATTCACACCATCCACACAAGCACCCTCCCTGTCTCACATACACACCACACACAAAGAAGCACCCTCCCTTGTTCACATATATACATAGAAGCACCCTCCCTCTCTCACATGCACACCACACACACAGAAGCATCCTTCCTCTCTCACACACATACACACACAGAAGCACCCTATCCCTCTCACATTCACACCACACACACAAGCACCCTCCCTGTCTCATATACACACCACACACAAAGAAGCACTCTCCCTTGCTCACACACACACAGAAGCACCCTTCCTCTCTCACATACATACTACACACACACACAGAAGCACCCTCCCTCACATACACACACAGAAGCACCCTCCCCCTCTCACATTCACACCACACACACAAGCACCCTCCCCCTCTCACATTCACACCACAAACACAAGCACCCTCCCTGTCTCACATACACACCACACACACACACAAAGAAGCACCCTCCCTTGCTCACTGTTGTGTCCGTCAGTGCCCGATGCCCTCTCTCCACCCTCCTTACCTCTCTGGTGCCTCCCTCTCCGTACGCGGGAAGATTGGCTGCCGCGGCGTTCTCCTGCTACTTGTCCTTGGGCGTTCCCGGACCGGCTCGACGCTGCAACCGCCATGTTTCCTGGAGGCCTAGGGGCGTGTGCACGGCACGGTCCCGATTGAAGTACCAGCATTGGCGTGAAACTCGGGGGCATCCCCAAAGATAACGTCCCCCGCGACGGATATTTAAGCTCTTGGAATTTGCTAACACATCGAGTTAGTAAGGGTTTCGCTACCTAAGCTACTCTGCCTCCTGTTTTTTCATGTGACAGTCTGGAACCGGTACTCGCTCCTCGAGGGCCCTGATCCCAGTCTTTCTTCATATACTCCTCTGCCTGGAAGTTTTCACTACCAACTATATCAGCTACATCAGTGAGTTACCATCATTCTCTCTGAGCTTTCCCTGGAACCAGGTACTCGCTCCTCGAGGGCCTATACTTTCTAGCTCATGGGCTTCATTGGAACATTGAGTGAGTGTTACCATCTACACACCCTGCCTACTCACTATATCTCAGTCTCTCTTCAGCTCAGCCTCCAGGGATCGCTGTTCTAGTATCTGAGGGACTACAGCCCAGCTGGGCTTACCAGCTCACTACTGCCATCTCTGGTGGTTCAGTATACTGTCTAATAAAAGAACTAGTGTGTGTTTGTCTCCTAACTTTGATCCTGACCGATGGTCCCTCTCGGGATCATCCCCCAGGGGCGTGGTCATCTGCCACTGGCCCAAGGATCCACCTTCAACTCTCATATATAACTACAGATCTCGAGCAGAGTGCTAACTACTAACTGATTGCTCCTCCCATCAGGCATCAGATCAATAACACTCACATACATACACAGAAGCACCCTCCCTCTCTCACATGCACACCACAAACACAAGCACCCTCCCCTCACAATCAAACCACATACACACAAGCACCCTCCCCTCTCATACACATACCACACATTCATACAAGCACCTTCCCTCTCTTACATACACACCACACATACAAGAGCACCCTCCCCCTCTCGCATACACACTACACACACAAGCACCCTCCCCATCTCACATATACACCCCACACACACACAAGCACCCTCCCTGTCTGACATGCACACACACAAGTACCCTCCCTGTCTCACACACACTACACATACACACACACAGACACACTCTCTCCCAGCTGAACAACTTTAATCTTTGGCCTCACTGGCCTGGTCTCCAGTGGCAGCCAGCAGCTCTGGTATTTGGCTCCACCAGCCTTGTCTCTGCTGATTGCCAGTGGCTCCGGTCTTCAGCCCTGCCAACCTGGTCTCCGGCGATGGCCAGTGGCTCGGTCTTCGGCCCTGCCGGCCTGGTCTTCAGCAACAGCCAGCAGATCTGATCTTCAGCCTTGCTGGCATAGTCTCCAGCGGCAGCCAGTGGCTCTGATCTTTGACCCCATTGGCCTGACCACTAGTGGCCATCAATGGCTTTGGTCTTCGGGCACACCGGCCTGGTCTCCATCGGTGGCCAGCGGCTCCGGTCTTGCCTGGGCTGTGGGTAGTATGTGACACACCTGCCGGTGCTTGATGAGTTCTGAATTATCTGAAAAGCTGTCATCATCGAATCGGGAAGGCCAAAATAAATTGAATTACAGTAATCACGATTAGTTACAATAAGTAATTGTATTACTATGTGGAAATTGTCAAGTGTCGGGCACAGCTTTAGCTTGCATAATAATTAACTTGAAAAGGGGGCCCCTTACAACTGATTTTATTTATGCATTGAATGAAAGATTTGATTCAAGTATGATTCATAAACTTCAAACTTGTTTTGTGATGAGAAATACACAGTTATCAAATGAAGATTTTCAGGAACATCAATGATGAGAAATCTAGTCAAAATAATAATTTCAGTTTTACCAACATTCAGTAAAAGCTTATTATATTTCAGCCAGCATTTCACGTGTTAAGATAACTTGTCAACATAGCCAATGCGCTATGTATTGTGTTATGAATCCTCCTATAGCTGTGATACGGGAGGCTTCTCACCTCTTTCCTGGACGCCGCTCCAAAGCCGGGGTCTCGCCTACAAACTATCCAGGATTTGCTCCAGGGCCTGGGAGGCCTTCGATGTTCTTGGGGCCTGCCTGAGGCTTCCTTGAGTCTGCATGGACTTCCTAGTTTGGGCCACGCCCTTCTCCCTAGGGGCCGGCCCGCAGCACTTCTCCTCAGTTATAGGGCCAGCTGGGTGTGGCCCATCCAAACTCCTCCTATAAAAGGACTTCAACTTCCAGTCAGCTTTGCCTTTGCAATGAGCCTGTCATCTGAGGAGCTTCTCCTTCCCCTTGGACTCCATGTTCCTGCTCTTGCTTGGTGTTCCAGTATTCCAAGGGATCCCTCTTTGTTTCATCTCTGCTGTTTCTGATCCTGGTCTCTGATGTCCTGATGTTCCTGACGTCCTCTTTCTCTGCCCTCCTGATGTTTTAGGCCTGACATCCTCGATGGCTAGAGGTCCTTATGTACCTGATCTTCCTGATGTCTGTTCCTGCAATGTTCCAGCTCCCCGAGTCCTCCATATGGCCACCCTGAGGGTAAATCCGTTCCGTCGGTTCCTATTTCCGTCACTGGAGCCTTTGCCAGCTGGATTCCTTTCCTGAGCCTGACGTCCTCCGTCTCTGCCCTCCTGATGTTCCTGACATTCTCCGTCTCTGCCCTCCTGATGTTCCAGAAGGCCTGACGTCCTCGATGGCTAGAGGTCCTTACGTTCCTGATCTTCCTGATGTCTGTTCCTGTGATGTTCCGGTTCCTCGAATCCTCCAGATGTCCATCCAGAGGGTAAATCCGTTCCATCCGGTTCCTGTTCTCGGACATTGGAGCCTCAGTCAGTTGGATTCCTTTTCTGAGCCTGCCCCACTCCCGCATGCTCCGTGACCAGCTTTCTTAGGCTGTGTAGGGTGCGTAGAGGACAGGGTGGTCCGTGGCCAGCCCATTGGGTCCGCCCTAAGTAGTGGGCTGTGTAGGGCGCCCTGAGGAACAGTGCCCACTTGTCTTCGTCCAAGTCTTCCCAGTTCTTTCTGTCTCGTCTGGATTTCCTTAGGTCCATAAGAGATATCCTTGCCTCGGACATTTCTGTTGCCTTGAGACTCCATCTACTCTAGTTCCAGATGCCTTCCATGGGAGAGCTTCCACCCGCTCGCCCTTCCGGAGGTCTGTCATTCTTCTTGTTGATGCCTTGTGTTCTTCTCCTGAGTCCTGAAGCCTTCGTCTCAGCCTTCAAGCTTCAGCCCTTGTCCGCCCTCATCTCTTGTTAGGCCTGCCGCCTGTGCTCCTCCCTGCAGCAGGTCCAAAAGGGCTGATAGTAGTCGGAGGACCACTCAGAGACCAACCTTGCGTGGTTGGCCTCATCCAGGCATGCAGGTCGGCAGAGTCCTGGTCACCTCCAACCATAGATGAGGTCCATCTTACCGCAAGGGGCACATATCTCACCCCTAGCGCTCCCAGCCAGTGGAGCGCAACAGATTGCGAAGGCCCCTAGCGCTCCCAGCCAGTGGAGCGCAACATATTGTAATAGGAAAAAATCTTGAATGTCATCCACATAAATTCTATAATGCAGTCCCAAACCTGAAAGAAGCTTTCAGATATGGCTAATGAAAATGTAGCAGACCCCTGATTTGCTAGTGGGCTGAATCCAGGGTGCTACACAGTTCCCAGGACCAATCTTTCTCTCTCCAAGGAAATTACAAAGTCACTGGCATGCTGGAGTTCATCTGTTGGGGAGGAGGCTTACACTTCCAGAGCCTCTTGTGCAGAAATGGGAGCCCCAGTGCTCAAAAGTACTAGTCAGTGGATACACACAGTGGCTGATCTGATTTGAAGGACAATGCACTCTTGATATAAAGTATGGAGACCAATATTGGTGTTCAAATGAAAACACCTGTTGCGTCGGAGGTGGACCCTTGGGCCGAGGTGGGGTTGACGCAACCCCTAGATAAGAACCTACGGGTCTCCACCGTCGGCAGGTGGAGTGGGCTGATAGAGGTCGCTGGAGCTTCACCTATACCAGCTCTCGTTCCCCACGGGTTAAGCCTTTGGGTGCCAGGGCCAGCAGGACTTAGGTGGGCCTTGAGATAGAATAGCAAGAGAAGTGGTTCAGCCCAGAGACAGCAGACAAGGGAAGGTGTAGTCCTACTCTGGACTAGGTAAGGTTCTGGAAACTCAGGTGCCAATGAAACAAAGGCAGACTGAGGGCGCTTGAGCAAAGGTAGGCCGAAGCCTAATAAGTCCACATCCAGGGAGTAGGCAGAAGAGCCTAATAAGTCCACGTCCAGGGAGTAGGCAGAAGAGAATGGTAGGCTTGAGTCAGGGCTGGCGGCAATCCAGGGGCTGTGGCAAGCAATGCTGAGGTCTGATCACGGAGACAATCAATATTGTAGTCAATCAAAGCTGAGGTCTGGTCACAGAGAAGTCAATAGCGTAGTCAATCGAAGCTGAGGTCTGATCACGGAGAAGTCAATAGCGTAGTTGAACAAAGTGAAGGTCAGGGTCTGAAAATAGGCAATACATGTTCAGGCAAAGGAGAGGTCTGGGTCTGGAGATAGGCTGTAGCGTAGTCAGGCGAAGCAAAGTCAAAGTCTGTGTAATCAGTCCGAAGCATAGGCAGGGTAGGAACGAGGAAACACAGGAACCAGGAACAAAAGGATCAGGAACGTAGAGTAGAGATGAATCTCTAGTAGCAACAAGTACTTGACCAGCAAGGAGACCTGATGCAAAGGCAACACTATGGAGCGGGTCCTCAGCTTAAATACTATGAAGAGGTTGACGTCATCATCCAGGGCCATGGCCAGGTTCCCACCGCGGTCCCTACATAAGGATCAGCGATCGACGCGTGCGCCTAGGGAGGGGTGAGGCGCGGGTAGTGGTGTCTCTCCGCGGACCACGCGGAGAGGCATGACGAGCAGTAGCATCATGACCTGGAATGCTGGGGACTGTGGCAGAGCTGGAGGCACTGGAGGAAACTCGAGGTCGGAGCTGGCAGCCCACTACCACTAGCGAGGAGGAACCAGAGGCTGGAGTCCTTGTGGAAAGGTGAGAGGGCCATGCCACGGGTCTGCCGCAGATGGCACGTGTAACAGTAACCCCCCCCCCTTTAAGCCCCCCCCCCTTGGAGGTAGGGGTTTGCCCGGATGGGCACGATGGTATTTCGGGAGGAGAGTTTTGTCCAGGATGTTCTGAGCTGGTTCCCACAAATTTTCTTCAGGTCCGTAACCCTCCCAAGAAAAAAGGTAATCCCACCAGCGGCCCCTATGGCGGACGTCGAGGACTTCATGTACCTTGTACGTCATATTGGTTTCTGCCACAAGTGGAGGTGGTTCACGAGCCTTCCAGGCAAGCCAGGATAGGACCACAGGTTTTAAGAGCGATACATGAAATGTATTATGTATTCCCTGCGTAGGAGGCAGCCGAAGCTGGTATGTAACGGGTCCAATGAATCGGGTGACTGTAAAAGGTCCAATATACCTTGGAGCGAACCTTTGGGATGGTATTTGAAGTCGGAAATACCAGACTTTCTGGCCAGGAAGAATTCAGGAGCCAAATGACATCGACTGTTAGCAGTTCTCTTGGCCTGGGAAGCAGCCTGACGTAAGCGAAGATTTGCCTGTTCCCATAAAGTCTTGAGGGCATCCGCAGTAACCTGTGCCACAGGGGATGGCACCGATAGAGGTATGGGCAGTGGTGGTTGTGGATATTTTCCATAGACAATAGAGAACGGTGACATGCCTGTAGTAGTGGCAATGTGGGAGTTGTGAGAAAACTCTGCCCAGGATAAACGTTCAGACCAATTGTCTTGGCAGTCATTGATGTAAGCACGCAGGAAGGCTTTCAAGGAGTGATTCATTCACTCGGCTTGTCTGTTAGCTTGGGGATGATAGGCATTTGTTAGCCTGATGTTAATACCAAATTTTCAGCAAAGAGCGTGCTAATATCTAGCAACAAACTGTGGACCTCTGTCTGAGACAATGTCCTTGGGTAGGCCATGCAGTCTAAAGATATGGTGGAAAAATAGGTGTGCCAACTCTGGAGCAGATGGTAGGCCTGGTAGAGGAACGAAATGGGCCATTTTTGAAAATTGGTCTATGGTTACCCATATTACAGTATGACCCTTCGATGGAGGCAAATCCATGATGAAATCCGTAGACAGGTGGGTCCATGGTTCCTCGGGAACTGGAAGTGGTGGTAGGAGACCCCAAAGTCGACCCACCAAGGGTTTTACTGTGCACAGATATTACAGGATTCGACGTATGCTTTAGCATCAGAGACCATAGTAGGCCACCAGAAGAACCGCTGGAGCAGTGCCAAGGTCCGAGCACGTCCTGGATGACTGGTGAATTTGGAATCATGCGGAGAACTCTTTCTCAGAATCATCGGGGCATGACCGTCTTCCCAGCAGGAACTGGGTGAGTGGCAGATAAACAAATACAGGCTGGGTATATTATGTGGCTAGGTTTTTCTGGAGTGTCTTCAGGCTTGAAGGATCGTGATAGGACATCTGCCCAGAGATTTTTATCGGCTGGGTGGTAACAAAGCTCAAAATCGAACCTGGAAAAGAACAGAGCCCATCGAGCTTGACTGGCATTGAGATGTTGGGCTTGGCTCAGATGTTCCAGATTCTTATGAACGGGGAACACAGTGAATTTGTGTTACACGTCCTCTAGCCACCAGCGCCATTCTTCGAAAGCCAATTTTATGGCAAGTAATTCATGATCTCCTATGCTGTAATTTTGCTCCGCAGATGAAAATTTACGGGAGTAGAAGGAACACGGGACTATAGTACCAGAAGCGGTGCATTGACTCAGGACAGCCCCAGCCCCAATGGCGGAGGTGTCCACTTCCACTAGGAATGGATGATTCGGGTCAGGATGATGTAAACAAGCCTCTTCTGGAAGGCTTCTTTGAGGCGGTGGAAGGTTGTGATGGCCTCCGGAGTCCAATTTCGTGTATCTCGACTAGGGATGTGAATCATGTGCCCGATCATTTTAACGATCGGGTTCGGCTGGAGGGAGAAAAAAATCTGATCGGTAGAGATGTGAATCGGAATCAGTTCCGATTCCGATTCACATCGCTAATTTATTTTAGTGAGGCCCAAGCCGATAAAAAAAACCATCCCGACCCTTTAAAATTGACCCCTTAGCTTCCCCCACCCTCCCGAACCCCCCAAAACTTTACAAATACCTGGTGATCTAGCGGAAGTCCCGGGAGCGACCTCCTGTTCTCGGGCCGTCGGCTGCGCTAATAAAAATGGCGCCGATGGCCCTTTGCCGTTACCATGTGACAGGGTATCCGTGCCATTGGCCGGCCCCTGTCACATGGTAGGAGCACTGGATGGCCGGCGCCATCTTTAAAAATGGCACGGGCCATGGCCGGCCTGTGCCACATTCAGCACTGGATGGCCTGCGCCATCTTTAAAAATGGCGCAGGCCATCCAGTGCTCCTACCATGTGACAGGGGCCGGCCAATGGCATGGATACCCTGTCACATGGTAAGGGCAAAGGGCCATTGGCGCCATTTTTATTAGCGCAGTCGACGGCCCGAGAATGGGAACGTCAATGAATAGTGGGTGGCTCGCCAGAATGACGGCTACTGCCTGGAGATAATACCCTTATTCAATAAACATACACATGGTTACTGTGACTCCATCATTGCTCTAAGCTTCAACAGCAAGAGGAAATGTGGAAAAAAGGATTTGCACTCACAAAGCGGGGAGTAGCTGGCTTGTTACGGCGGTTACTACCCCAAACCAAATAAGCCTGATACTTCACTTTCAATGCATATGCAGCATAGCTCTGTGCTTCAACAGCAGGGGAGAAGAAAAACTAATACTTCACGCATATCCAGCATAGCTCTCTGCTTCAACGGCAGGGGAGAAGAAAAACTGATACTTCACGCATATCCAGCATAGCTCTCTGCTTCAACGGCAGGACAGAAAGACTGATAATTCACGCATATCCAGCATAGCTCTCTGCTTCAACGGCAGGGGAGAAGAAAAACTAATACTTCACGCATATCCAGCATAGTTCTCTGCTTCAACGGCAGGGGAGAAGAAAAACTGATACTTCACGCATAACCAGCATAGCTCTCTGCTTCAATGGCAGGGGAGAAGAAAAACTAATACTTCACGCATATCCAGCATAGCTCTCTGCTTCAACGGCAGGGGAGAAGAAAAACTAATACTTCATGCATATCCAGCATAGCTCTCTGCTTCAACGGCAGGGGAGAAGAAAAACTGATACTTCACACATATCCAGCATAGCTCTCTGCTTCAACGGCAAGAGAGAAGAAAACCAACCAATAAGGCCTGAATAACATAGACTGGGTAAAACAAATAAGCATGGGTGTAGCTTGCTTATTGCGGCGGTTAATACCCCTACTACCCCTAACTAATCAAGCTTAATATTTCACTTGGATGCAGCTCCATCACTGCTCTCTACATTAATGGTGGGGGTGGAAGGGAAATAGAACCAAAGAGCTAAGAGAAACAGATAAGTATGAGAAAAAAATGTGTGAAGCTTGCTGGGCAGACTGGATGGGCCGTTTGGTCTTCTTCTGCCGTCATTTCTATGTTTCTATGTTTCTATGTCTCCCACCAGATCTCTGTCCAGTTCTTCTGTTTGAATCAGAGGCCTGTAAACCACACCCGTTTAAATGGAAACTTCTTCTTCTCTTTTCAGAGCAGCCCATAATGATTCTTCCCTATCCCACATCCTTTGCATTTCAGTTGCTTGGATGTTGTTTTTGACAAAAAGCTACTCCTCCCCTTTTTCTGTCCTCTCTGTCCTTCCTTAAGAAATTATAACCCAGAATGGCTGTATCCCAATCATGAGAATCAGTGAGCCATGCCTCTGTAACAACAACAATGTCCAAATCTGCATTCACTATTGGGGCCTGCAGATCTGGGAATTTTTTGCCCAGACTATGAGCATTTGTGGTCTTAGCTTTACAGCTGCTCTTCCTGGTCACCTTTTCTGCTTTTTTGAGCTGATTGAATTTGTTAATTTTTCCTCCCACTTTCTAAATTATTTGGGGGTGGCATGTCAATTTAATTGGCCACCTGCTGCCACCCCCATCCTCTAGTTTAAATGCCTGATAATGTATGATCTGAGTTTCTTACTTGGCATCCTCTTACCTGCCACCGACAAATGTAGGCCAGGCTTACCATGTAGCCTTTTACTGCTCCATACATGGCTCCAGGCTCCAATGTATTCAAAACCACATTCTTTACACCAGGTTTTAAACCAGGAATTGAAATTATCTATATGGCATAGTCTTTCCTTTTCCTTTCCATGAACAGGCAATACTTCTGAAAAAGCAATAGTCTTTGCCATGTGTCTAATCTTCTTTCCCAAATTTTGGAAATCTTTCTGTACTGCATGGATACCATTTCTAACAAGGTCATTGGACCCCCGATGGAAGATAACATCTGGGGACCAATGGGAGCATGTATACCAGCTGAGGTCCTGGAAGGCATTAACTGTTGTGTCCCCATCAAGAGTTACCAAACTGATTCCTCTGATCATTGAGTCTTCCAGCAGAAGAAGCTTTCTTTTATGACATTTGATCTTGTTAAAGGGTTTTTGGGTGCACTGGGTGACTACTTCCCCCTTCAGATATCACTTCATAATCTCTTGCTTCTTCATTTTCCAAGGTAGCAAAGGCATTATGTAATGGTAACTGCAGGGAGAATGGGTGTCTCATCACATACCTAGTTCTTCCAGAGCCCACTGTAATCCATTTATTCCTGGGTTTCTAAATCCTGGATGCCTGACTTCTTTGTGGGAGTGGGGAGTGCTTCACAGTTGGAGAAATTGGGTCTCAGAGTCACAAGTCTTGTTCTACTAGATCTGTCTGTAAACCATTTATTTCTGGGTTTCTCAACCCTCTGTTGGAATTGGGGGAAATATTCTAGATACTGCACGAAGGGGGGGGGGGGGGTGAGGTTTTGTAAAACCTGGATAATTCTGTTCAAATGAGTCAGCTCATTTTTCATTGCAGGCAGCTGAAAGCAAATTGGACAACTCTTAATTTTCCTAATTGTTGGAATTAAAGAAGATATAAGTATAAATGCTAAGAAGTGCACATGTAATGTTTGACGTAAGATGTGCCTCAATCAATAAATCATTCAATGTGAGCATCTTATGCCAAAATATGTGGACATCTGTAGAAGATTTTATATTTACAGCTGTGGTGAACTTACCAGCCCTGGCTTACATGGTGCCCAGGGTCTCTTCCAGCTCCTCAAATATATCTGGTCCCAGCCATTCAATCAGGTGCTGCTCCAAGGGGGTCATGATGATGGGAAAGGAACTCCACCTCCCTTCTGTCGCAGATATTTGTTACAGCTTGCCACCTTGGTCTTAAGCAGGGCCTTGATGTTGCAGTAGCAGTGGGCCACCTACTCTTCAGTCTTCCTTATTCCACTGCGCTGGGATAAGGCCTGGGCAATGGTGTGCCAGATTTTCCCCTGGATGTCTTTGCGGCATGGTTTCCAAAGAGCTTGCTGTAGTTCTCAAGGACCCTGGCAATCAGCATCTCATTGTCCTTGATGCTGAACTTGTATGCGTGAAGATGAGTCTGCCCTGCTGCCTGGCTGCTGGTTTAATAGGTTGCCACTTCCACTTCCGGAAAGCTTTCACAATCCTTGTTCTCTCTCCCACTTCCCACTTTTTTCCTTTCCTTTCCTTTCCTTTCCTGCCTTGCCAACAGCCCCCTCTGCCCTCTCTGTCTAGTGCTAGCCTGTCATCCTCCTCCCACCATACTTACCTGCCTATCCCCTTCCCCCTTCCCCTTCTGTCTTCTATCTTTTCCCTCCTCTCTATCTCTACTCCTGTCTCTGTCCCCCCCCCTCCTCACATCTCTCTTCTCCCCTTCCCCCATGTCTCTCATGCTCCATCCTCTTCACCCCTCACCACCACAACCACTCCTCCTCACCAGCACTCCTCCACAACCAAGACAGACAGACAAACTTACAAAAACTTTCACACACAGATAAAGACATAAGACAAAGGTAAAGAGAAGCAGATGACAACAAAAGACAAGACAGCACACTCACATAGCGCTATAGACCTCCTCTAAACTCCTACCAACAGCTCACTTCGTCTCCTCTCCTTTCCTCTCTCCCATGCCTGACACACCCTCAGAGGCAGCTAGAATATACAAAATAAACAAAGAAATTAACATGTGACACGTAAAATGATGTGCGATGCAATAACGTATTGCATGTTGCACAACTTACTCGATGCAGTATTTCTGAAATTTCCTAATCATGCCCCTTTTTTTAATTCTGGCATTTATATGCCATATTTCTCCTTTATTTGTAACAATTTGATGAATCTAGGCCTTAGTCTACCTTTACCCCTCTTCCCTATCTCTTTTCTTTTCTTCTCCTCCCTATGTCCTGTGAGACTCAGTTTATTAAGTTTGAGTGAAAAGGTGGTTTCAGAACTCATGCTAATCCTCCTAGCAGGAACAGTACAAGTGCTATCAATGCTGCAAGACTTAAACTTGGCTAATTGGGCCTCATGGCTCAACAGCAGCAATCAGTGCTCTCCTGCCAGCTTAGAGGGGAGCACTGTGGCTGTTGTGCAGTGTTGATGGGTACCACTATCTACCGCTGCTATTCAAGCTCTGGATATAAGCAAATGATCATTTTCTTGTACCTACAGAGGATAATTAGCATACAAATTTCCAATTTCAAGAAGATAATCTGTTTTATGGATACAAATGTTCATTCATATTTAAACAAAATACTCACTTTTCAAGTGATTGGAAATGTAACATTATGGCTGAATGCAGACAAAAATGTTGCACACACAATACTATGTTTCAGACATGCTTAGAAAAGTGCCTGCAATTTTTGTTCCAAAAATAAAGCTGATAGGCTTCAAAATGAAGTCTGCAGTGTTATGCACAGCTGTTTCTGTACCAACAATATAGCTTTTTATACTGGGGATGGCCAGATGGGCAGGCTATGTACTAACTCAAATTTCATCTCAGGCCTGTCCCTCCTCCGATTTCTGAGCCAGTGTCTACCCATTTTGAATCAAAGCTTGAATTTTTATCAACAACTCTTATTTGCCAGGCTCAGTTCAGTTTTAATTGTGCAGTGCATCAACTCATATTTTAATGGAAGTTAGTTCAAATTATTGGTGTAAGCTATGTCATATTTCTCTTCATAAGAAATGGTCCTAAGCAGGTTTCAGTAACAAACCATGCAAATTGTGCCACAACACTCTAGAAAATACAAAATAATTTTTATCAGTGGGGATCTATTTTTGCTTAATCAAGTCAAACCTTAGGGAATTTTCAGTCTTCTGGGAAAGGCTAAATTAACAGGATTATGATAGTTCTGCATATTAAGTCCATAACTACTGAGTAGATCCTGGTGAAAGACATTGGCCACGAGTTGCATTTTACAGTTTTTAAAATAGAACTATACCAAACAATGCTCGAGCCTAAATATTATCTACTTCTTATGTCTTGATAAGTGTCGGAAGACTGGAAACCAACAAAAACAGGATGCAGAACTCATTGTCCAAAGGTATGGCATTAGGGTTTGTAAGATTAGCCTGCTTACACTTCCTTCCTTTGCATACAGTCTTCTTTGTGTACAGCTCTCAATGGGACACACAGAGACAGACCCCTGAGAGGAGTGATTTAATGGCCCCTGGCAGTTGCATCTATGGAAAAGAACAGACAGGCAAATGTGTGCTTCTATTGAGATCTTGGCTGAAAGGGTCAAGCTGTGTAGTCAAGTGCCCTGAGCAATGCCAGAGATCTGACCTAAATGCTGTTAAACAGATTTATAAGCCCTTGCCAGTTCTATTCCCCCATCTTTTTCACTTTAATTCTTAAAAATGAAAAGGCCCTCACAGTTCTTAGCTTCCTAATTCCAAGCTGCTTCGGCTTGTGCATCCGAGTCCTTACAACAGAGGTTCATAGTTGATCTGGGCCAGAGATTTCAGGTCCTCTGTGTATCCTTTAAATCAATGTCATTTGTAGGTTCACAGTTTGCCAGCTTTCTTCCACCTAATATATGTTTCCGCTTGTTATACCTTGTTTGCACTTGATGAAAGAATGCATCGCTAGTGGTTGCTGTGGAACTGAAGGAATAGCACAGTAAGACCTGCCTTGTTTTACAGCAAACTTGTTTTTTGGATGAATATTTCATTTTTCAATTAATAAACTATTTTTTGAGCAGACCCCTTAATTCAGTTATAATGCTTTGCATTGCAGTAGCACACGAGTTTCAAGTTCAGATTTCCTGTCTGTTGGGGCTGGTTTCAGCCACTTACTAAAGGTGATAGTCTCAGGCTCCTCGTGGAAGGGAAGGCAGCTGCCAATACAGGTCTGACTCTTTCTGGCAGAAGAGTAGCCTTGAGGGCAGTGCTGCAAGAAAGCTGGTATGGTCAGGTATACAATACCTGTAAGACATTTGATGACTGTGTATGATGTACTGGAAAGACACAAAGTCAGGTTGCCAGGGGAAACTCCCACAGCAGCCAAAAAACGGGGGCATCACTTATGGGGGTCATGCCCTGACTTTATTTGCCAGTGCTCAGAATCTCCTCACATAGCAGAAAACAGCTGTTCTGCTTGCTTATTTATTTGTTTATATTCTGCCTTTCAGGAATTTCAGAGTGGATTATATTCAGGTACAGTAAGTGTGTCCCTATCCTCAGAGGGTTTATAATCTGTTTGTACCTGAGGCTCAAGGTCACAAGTTTCAACATCTGCTTCTAGAATCAAGATAATCTCATGTTCTTAGCAGTAGGAACAGAAGACAAATCCAGATACTAGATAATCCCCATCACATATTGCATTTGTAACCCCCTTATGTGGCATATAAAATAACAGGTCTGATGCCTGTTTGTGAGCTAAGCTTTGTGGTTTCAAAAAATATCAAAATTGTGGTTGAACAGATGATGTAATGACCATGGCATGGAGGCTAGGGCTGTATTCCTCAAGCTGGATAGGAAGCAGAAAACCAAAATACATTTCCCTTCTTTAAAGTTTTTGGTCCTCCATAACCTCTTAAGTGACTATCCATCAGAACCAACACCCACAGCCGTACTCAAACCGGTGCGCAGGCACACATTTGCACATGTTCATTAGCCTGCACCCAGGGACACAGCTAATTTTATAACTTGTGTGCCTAATGCGCGCATGTTATAAAATAGCCTGACCACGCGCACATGTGCGCCAAATTTTAAGTGGGCGCGCTGATCTTGCTTCTGCCATGTAAGTCAGGGATTTTAAAAGGGGCATGCGCCCATGCCATTCCCAGTTTACCTGATCGTCCACCAGTTCACCCAATTAACAACTAGGTCCTCCAACTGTCGTTGGTTTTATAGCTTACACTCCCCCCAGTTACTCCAGGCCCTTTAAACCCCACAGAAATGGCTCAATCCTTTTATTTTATAACTTACACATCATTTATAGCAGAAGTAAAGTTATATGGCAGGTGATCTCAGCATGTACTGTGGCGCGTACATCTCTTGGCCAGGCCCCAAAATGGCCATACCTTGCCCCTTTTTGAGATGTGCGCACTGCGGCATTTATGCACATATATGGGTGCTTTTTTAAATAGGCCAGCACGTGTAATCTCAACTTTTGCTCATCCCCTAATTTTGGCTCGCAACGGGCTTATAAAATTCACCTTATACTGTGTCTATACTAAAATATCACATCATCGGATGCCATGAGGAAATATGGAAAATATAGACATTTTTACCAAACACATAATTTATGTTAGAGATCTTGTGACCTAACAAAAGAATATCATACTCCAAGATGATGCACTTATTCCCCACTCCAGAGAATAATCCATTTTCACACCAGTCACAACATTGTGGACAAGCATGAGAACACCAAACACACAGGATGATGCACTTCTTCCTCTATCTAAGAGGAAAGCATCCTCAGATCCAAACATTCCATCAGTTGCCACCTGAAAGATCCAAAACCACATTCCTTCCACTCCTTCATCTCCCCTGTATCTTTGTGAAAATACTGAATTGAATTTGACTTAAAAGAAATTTAATTTCACATACCACAGTCAATGACCATTTCTCTCATACTGCATACCTAGCTAGAACTGCAACAAAAGAATATCTCAGATACTCTTCCACTCTGCACCCATGGCTAATTCCTGGGTAGCATGACATCTCAGAGCATACAGATAGTAGTCTTCCATCTTCCTTGGATGGAAACTCCTGTAATACAAGAAAGGTGTCAAGAAATTTTCAGAAACTGCAATGAAATAACCATTAGCTCAAATATTTAATTTTTCTTCTTAATAACAGTAATAAATATACTTCTATATTAGGAAGGTAGAAATTGAGTGCCTTCATGTGCAAAGTAAGGTCTTGTGAGAACATTGTCTCTGCATAAACTGCATACACGGGCAAACAGGCTTGACTGTATCATAGGCTTCTGTTAAGTCCAGGCTAGCAGATGCAGTCCTGAGATACTTTGCAAAGATCATGAAGTTCAATGCAAATCTGAAAGGGTATGAGCCAAATTGAAGTGACTGACATCACTCAGAATTAAATCCATCTAGTCACTCAAAGCACATAATTCTCAGGGTCTCAAACAAGAAAAGAAATATTAGGCCTCAATGGACCTCAAACAGGTAGATGCAACAATACAGATGTGAGAACTTCTTGCTGAACACTCAGTCACAGTGATCTGGATTCAGTTTTTGGACAAGATCGCCAGATGCTTCATATCTGCAAGTTAGTGATGATTGTATTCTATAGAGCGCATTCCCATTTTCCTTTCAATTACACCCTGTATGCAGTACAGTATCCTCTGAATCCAATCCTTTAGACCTTTCTCAGCATTGCCATTGCAACCTCTCTTACCCGATCATCTCTTTCAACTCTTTCTATAAGCCAAGCGGGGACATGTGTACTGGATGGTATGCACCTTAGGGTTCTGAAGGAACTCAAAAATGAAATTTCACACCTATTAATTACAATTTGTAACCTATCATTAAAATCATCCATTGTACCTGAAGACTGGCGGGTGGCCAATGTAACCCCAATATTTAAATAGGGCTCCAGGAGTGATCCAGGAAATTATAGACCGGTGAGCTTGACGTCAGTGCCGGGAAAAATAGTGGAAACTGTTCTAAAGATCAAAATTATACAGCATATAGATAGATATAGTTTAATGGAACACAGTCAGCATGGATTTACCCAAGGGAAGTCTTGCTTCACAAATCTGCTTCATTTTTTGAAGTGGTTCATAAACATGTGAATAAAGGTGAACAGGTAGATGTATTTGGATTTTCAGAAGGAGTTTGAGAAACTCCCTCATGAGAGGCTTCTAAGAAAATTAAAAAGTCATGGGATAGGAGGTGATGTCCTTTTGTGGATTACAAACTGGTTAAAAGACAGGATTAAATGGTCAATTTTCTCATTGGAAAAGGGTAAACAGTGGAGTGCCTCAGGGATCTGTACTTGGACTGGTACTTTTCAATATATTTATAAATGATCTGGAAAGTGGAATGATGAAGAGGTGATCAAATTTGCAGATGACACAAAATTATTCAGAATAGTTAAATTACGTGATAAATTGCAGGAGGTCATTGCAAGACTAGAAAATTGGGCAGCCAAATAGCAGATGAAATTTAATGCGGACAAGTGCAAGGTGATGCATATAAGGAAATTAATCCATGCTGTAGTTACACAATGTTAGGTTTCATGTTAGGAGTTACCACCCAGGAAAAATATCTAGGCGTCATAGTGGACAATACATTGAAATTGTCGGCTCAATGTGCTATGGCAGTTTAAAAACACAAATTGAATGTTAGAAATTATTAGGAAGGGAATAGTGAATCAAACAGAGAATGTCAATGCTTCTGAATTGCTCCATGGTTAGACTGCACCTTGTGTTGAGTTCTGGTTGCTGCATTTCAAAAAATATGTAGATGTACTAGAGAAGCTACAGAGAAGGGAATGGAATAGCTCTCCTATGAGGAAAGGCTAAAGAGGTTAGGACAGTTCAGCTTAGAGTAGAGATGGCTGAGGGTAATATGATGGAAGTCTATAAAATCATGAGAGGACTAGAATTTGTAAATGTGAAACAGTTATTTTCTCTTTCAGATAATACAAGGACTAGGGAACACTCCATGAAGTTAGCAAGTAGTACATTTAAAACAAATCAGAAAAAAAATCTTTTTCACTCAATGTATGATTAGGCTTAGCTGGGTTTACAGAAGGTTTGGCAAGTTCCTGAAGGAGAAATCCATAGACTTAATATTAATATTACCATCACTTTATTATTGCAATGTGGTCTATCTGGGTTTGCTGGCTTTTGTTTTGACAGCCCATCAGCTGCTGCAAAATGCAACTGCCCATCTAATTCCCCGCACATACATTAGGGAACATATTACCCCTATACTTTATAAATTACATTGGCTCCTAATTCAGTGGAGAATAAAGTACAAGATCTCTATAATGCGTCATCTGCTTTTGCAGCTCAACTCATTTCCCTGGGCAAATTCCCTTCTCAAAATGTATACACTGACTAAGAACTTATGTTCAAAAAGCAGAGATCTGCTCAAAGTACCCTCTCATAGACTTGCTCAACTCCAAGAAACCAGGAAAGAACCTTTTCCATTGCTGTGTCAAACTTCTAGAACTCCATCCCTATCAACTTGCAGCTTGAGTCAGACACTTAAAAATTTAAAGCTGGTCTGAAGACATACCCGTTTAAGTTGGCTTATATGTCGCTACATGCCTCACTTTTAGGTCTCATGTGACTTTTATGCTATACTTTGTTTCATTCATGTTATATTTTATGTCTTGATTTGTTTTAGTAATCATGAATGTTTTTATCATAGATCATAAAGAGCCATATGCAGCTAGTGATTCATACATTTTAATAAACTGTAAACTTCTATTAGTCAAGTTGACTTAGGAAATAGCCACTCCTTATTACCAGCATTAATAACATGGGATCTACTTAATGTTTGGGTACTTGCCAGATACTTATATCCTGGATTGACCACTGTTGGAAAACGGATGTTGGGCTTGATGGACCCTTTGTCTGATCCAGTATGGCAACTATTGACTCTCCCCCCCCCCCCCCCCCCCCCCCATGTTTTAGTAAAGTAGAGCCCATCTTGTCAGAATAAGCTCCACCTTCCCCAAAATGTTGCCCAGTTCTTAACAAAGCTAAAATCTTCTTCACTACCCTATCATCTCATCCATGCTTGGAGATTCTGGAGCTCAGCCTTCCTCCGGGGTCCGGCACATGGAACAGGGATCATTTCCGAGAACCCTGTGGATTTCAGTTTCCTACCTAAGAATCTAAATATAGCCTCCAGAACCTCTCTGCTATACCTCTCTTTGTCACTGATACCCACATATATCATGACAGTTGGTTTCTCCACAGCACAGTCTAAAATCTTCTCTAGGTGCCGGTGAGCTCCGCCACCTTCACACCAGGCAGGCAAATGATCCTCACACCTACCGGTCACCTAGTTATCTAGTTTCCTAATGATTGAATCACCCACAACAGTCATCTTAAACCTTCCCTCCTAGGCAAAGACCCTTGGGGAGATTAAATCATCACCTGGAGGTCAAGTCCTAACTACAGGATCACTTCCTGCCATACCAAGGTGATGGTCTCTTGCCAGGTGACTTTGTTCCTCCATTCCATTTATCATTTTGCTCATCCTTCTCCGAACCTTTCCAGTTCTGCTATATCTTTTTTAAGATGTGGAGATCAAAATTGCACACGTACTCTAGAGGCAGTTGCACCATGGGGAAATACAGAGTTATTATGATATTCTGCATTTTGTTTTTATTATGGAGTGGAACCTTGGGCCGGCTAGGAGATGATGAGAGGATGCTGAGGGGTGGCCCACAGCGCAGTCCGTAGCCGGGAGGTGAATTGAGCTCAGGAGACCAACTGGAACTTCACCACTGGAAGCCCGAGGTCCCCCCGGGAGCAGCCCTTGGGGACCCGAGCCACTTGGACTTAGGTGCAGTCTCCTGGAGAAGAGAATCCAAAGAGAATTCCAGAAGTCGTGGCTGGCGGCAGTGGAGCAAGACGAAGAGACGGACCAACAGTCAGGGCAGGCGGTAGACAGCAGAACCCAGAGACAAATCAGGGATTGAGACGGGCAGCAAAGCAGGATTACCGAAGAACGTACCGAAGTCAGGAGCCAGGAAGACGAGCCAAGGTGAAGCAGGAACAGGAGCAGGCGAGGACAGAGCTGGAAGCAGGAATAGGCTGGAACAGAGCAGGAGTCAGGAACAAGCTGGATCAGGAATCAGGAACAAGCAACTCACTTCTCAGAAGAGACGACCCATTGCAAGGCAAAGAGTAGGGCTGACAGCAGGGTTTAAATTCCTGAAGGCGTCTGACATCATCCCTGAAGGCGAGCCATCTTTCCTGCGCTGGTCCCTTTAAATTCCAAGTTCCTGCACGCGCGCCTAGGGGGTAGAACCAGCTGGAAAGAATCGGCGGCATCTCCCTCATGGAGGGAGCACTGAGGGAAGGCCCCAGCAAGGCCCAAATGGGCACCGAAGACGCTACGGTCAGTCAGAGCAGCCCGAGGTAGGGAGAGGACCTCAGGCTGCTCCGCAGACCGGGGCCGCATTAGTTAGCCATAGCTTTCCTAATAATTCCTAACATTCTGTTTGCTTTTTTGACTACTGACACTCACTGAGCTGAAGATTTCTGTGATGATGCCTAGATCCTTTTCTTGGCCAGTGATTCTTAATATAGAACATAATATCATGTAACTACAGTTTTGATTACTTTTCCCTATGTACATCTATATCACTGCTATGCAGTCTGCCCATGCCAAATTTCATCCTGCTGCACAGCCTTCCCTCCATTTGGGGTCCTCAGTAAGCCTTAAGAACATAAGAACATGCCATACTGGGTCAGACCAAGGGTCCATCAAGCCCAGCATCCTGTTTCCAACAGTGGCCAATCCAGGCCATAAGAACCTGGCAATTACCCAAAAACTAAATCTATTCAATGTTATCGTTGCTAGTAATAGCGATGGTTATTATCTAAGTCAACTTAATTAATAGCAGGTAATGGAATTCTCCTCCAAGAACTTATCCAATCCTTTTTTAAACACAGCTATACTAACTGCACTAACCACATCTTCTGGCAACAAATTCCAGAGTTTAATTGTGCATTGAGTAAAAAAGAACTTTCTCCGATTAGTTTTAAATGTGCCACATGCTAACTTCATGAAGTGCCCCCTAGTCTTTCTATTATCCGAAAGAGTAAATAACCAATTCACATCTACCCATTCTAGTCCTCTCATGATTTTAAACACCTCTATCATATCCCCCCTCAGCCATCTCTTCTCCAAGCTGAAAAGTCCTAACCTCTTTAGTCTTTCCTCATAGGGGAGCTGTTCCATTCCCTTTATCATTTTGGTCGCCCTTCTCTGTACCTTCTCCATCGCATTATATCTTTTTTTAAGATGCGGCAATCACAATTGTACACAGTATTCAAGGTGTGGTCTCACCATGGAGCGATACAGAGGCATTATGACATTTTCCTTTTATTCACCATTCCCTTTCTAATAATTCCCAACATTCTGTTTGCTTTTTTGACTGCCACAGCACACTGAACCGACGATTTCAATGTGTTATCCACTTGACGCCTAGATCTCTTTCTTGGGTAGTAGCACCTAATATGGAACCTAATATTGTGTAACTATAGCATGGGTTACATTTGCTATCCTCCAGTCTTCAGGTACAATGGATGATTTTAATGATAGGGTACAAATTTTTACTAATAGGTCTGAAATTTCATTTTTTAGTTCCTTCAGAACTCTGGGGTGTATACCATCCAGTCCAGGTGATTTACTACTCTTCAGTTTGTCAATCAGGCCGATCACATCTTCTAGGTTCACCGTGATTTGATTCAGTCCATCTAAATCATTACCCATGAAAACCTTCTCCATTACGGGTACCTCCCCAACATCCTCTTCAGTAAACACCGAAGCAAAGAAATCATTTAATCTTTCCGTGATGGCCTTATCTTCTCTAAGTGCTCCTTTAACCCCTCGATCAACTAATGGTCTAACTGACTCCCTCACAGGCTTTCTGCTTCGGATATATTTAAAAATGATTTTACTGTGAGTTTTTGCCTCTACAGCCAACTTCTTTTCAAATTCTCTCTTAGCCTGTCTTATCAATGTCTTACATTTAACTTGCCTACGTTTATGCTTTATCCTATTTTCTTCTGTTGGATCCTACTTCCAATTTTTGAATGAAGATCTTTTGGCTAAAATAGCTTCTTTCACCTCCCCTTTTAACCATGCTGGTAATCATTTTGCCTTCTTTCCACCTTTCTTAATGTGTGGAATACATCTAGACCCAGAGTGACTCACTGCTCTCTTGATTAACAGATGTTGGTCCCTATTCAAACTCTATCACACTACCTCAACACCTTTCCAAGGTGAGTAACTGAGCTGAACTATTCAACTTTATTACTTAGGTATACACTGCTCCTAGCTTATTTCTAGCTTCTGGCTACTTTCTGCAGACTTTTAAAAATAAACACATTACCTACTGCTTACTAGCTACCTTATTGACTGACTATTTAAAAATACAGTCTAACTTGTTTATTCACTGCCTTTCTGACTATTAAAGGCACAAACACACAAACACACTAAATAATATTCCCAAATAGTTAACTTTGCCCCAATACTTTTAAAAAAGAAAATGTCCCAAGCAAAAACTTACCAATTCCTTTCAGCCACCAGCAAGCTGGTGATCAACCTAGCTTGCTGGTGATAACCTTGCTGCTGATCACCTTGCTGGTGATCAACCTAGCTTGATGTTACCCAGGTAGAGAGTCCATCAAGCTAGTTTGAGAGAACTTTGCAGAAGTCTCATCTTTGGGTGAGTTTCCTCACTCCCGAGGGTCATCAAATCTTCACAAGAGAGCACTGTTCAGTTCAATCCAGGTCTTAGTGCTAAAGTGTCTATATAACTACTGGTTTATATCTCTGTTATAGATGTTTTCTTTTATTATTGTTACCTTTGGATTACTCCCTCTTCTTTTCTATCCTCTTCTACTGATTGGAAGTGGAGGACTGCATTGTAATTGCTACTTTGAAACATTTTCCTTACAGTTATATTTTTTTGTTTAATACTGAAATCCATGTGTTGCTTGTTCAAGCAATTTACTTTTGTTTGCATTTTGAAAGCTAATAAATAGTTAAAAAAAAAAAAGGAGATATCTATACAAGGACCTCCCTTGGGTCCTCAAGTGAGAGAGAAAGAGACTGCGAGGTAAAAATAAGTAAGGAGTGTGGAGTGGATTTGGAGTGGGACCTCCTAGGGGAAAGGAGTGAAGAAAAATCAGACATTATACAGTAAAAGTCGCGGGAGAGCAAGCAAGTGCCCACTCTCCTGTGCGTGCGATTCAGTATTCAAATGAGGGCCCGCAATAAAAAGAGGCGCCAGGGACACTTGTGCGTCCCTAGCGCCTCTTTTTTGACAGGAGTGGTGGCTGTTAGCGAGTTTGACAGCCGACGCTCAATTTTGCGGGCATCAGTTCTCAAACCCGCTGACAGCCACGGGTTCGAAAACTGGACACCAGCAAAATTGAGCGTCCGGTTTTCAACCCGTGAGCCGCAGACTGATTTTAAATTTTTATTTTTTTTTATTTTTAATTATTTTTTACTTTTGGGACCTCCGACTTAATATCGCCATGATATTAAGTCAGAGGGGGTACAGAAAAGTAGTGTTTACTGCTTTTCTGTACACTTTCCCAATGCCGGCAGAAATTAACGCCTACCTTTGGGTAGGCGCTAATTTCTGAAAGTAAAATGTGCGGCTTGGCTGCACATTTTACTTACTGAATCGCACGGGAATAACTAATAGGGCCATCAACATGCATCTGCATGTTGCGGGCGCTATTAGTTTCGGGGGGGGGGTTGGATGCGCGTTTTCGATGCGCTATTACCCCTTACTGGATAAGGGGTAAAGCTAGCTCGTCGAAAATGCGCGTCCAAACGTGGGTTAACAGTGCTCAGCTGGAACGCACTGTACTGCATCGGCCTGTATGTGAGGGTGAACTGAGCCCTATGGGCATTGGGAGTAACCCCTACAAAGCTGACCACAGGGGAGGTGAATCAGGGTTTTTTTTTTAAGACCTGAAGAGTAACCTATAGCCCAATTGATACCTTTGAGAAGAGGTAACAGTTTGGGACAGATTTTTTGTATGATTTGAACAACATGGCAAGTGATGTGATTGATTCTAGATTAACTACAAATATGTTTTGGCTAGGCTACTCATTTTTAGTGTTATAAGAAAGTTATTTATTTTTGGAGCACAAGAGACTTGTGTACAGTGAAATTCATATGGATATGCCTTCAAGGAGATCCTTTCCCCACCTCATGCCCTGTGAGAGACTGTTCCTCCCCCTGCAATAGCCAGCCAAAAGAAGGTCGCCCCTTGGCACAGGGATTACATTCCAATTCTAGTATCACCTCAGTAACAGGAAAACAAAAACCTTCCACTGCTACTTTGTAAAGTAACACAAACCCTGCAAAAAAAGACAACCTACCTAGCAAACCTGTCATATCATAATAGGACTAACTCCTAGGAGTCAAATAGCAGCAGTCCTTCTCATGAAAGGATAGCAATGCAAATATTAATTTACTCCTGGCTCTAGAACACCAGTATACCAACCAGATTGCTAAAGATCCCTATGCAGATATTATAAGTTGGCAGAATCCCTCACTTCAGTCACATACGTGGAACACAGATTGACCCTTATATCTAATGTAAAATAAGGGAGCACAAATTAGAACTGAAGAATGCAGACAAAAATTGAAATGGAAACCCTTTAGAAGCCACACTCTGCCTGCAATGAAACTTCTGAACCAGAGAATTTCCTGCTGAACTGAGCAAAATACAAAGGTATAAGAAATTCACTTTTCCAAAGTCGCCATATTCCACTCTCTGAAAAATGAAAATAAAATATTTTATTTTCTCCATTTCTGGCCTCGGCATTTGAGGGCCCAATATTTAATAAGCCAGTGAGCAAACGTAACTAGTCCTGGATATTATTGAATATTCCTGATTAAAGTTATCTAATTACCTGTAACCAGAGAACTTTAAACCTAACCGGCCAGCTTTTTAATATGGCTGGTTAGATTTAAAGTTATCCAGCCTTGTAAGGTGGGGTAACTTGCCTCTTAACAGATATCTTCAAAAGATATCTGATGAAGTGGCACTCTGAAGTTTATTAAAAAGGGTGATCACTGCACTCCTGCCTGATTCTGCACCCCCAGGCATAAATTTAAAAAATGCTGCTAGCCGAGCCCTCCCCTCCAAAAAGAAACTAAAGGTATTATTGATACTTGCCCTCCCCTCTCCCCTTACTTTTATTTATGTATTTTATTTGAATAACATCATTCTGTATGCAATTGCAATGGTTCCAAGAAGCTTAACATTAAAAAACTGTGATTACATAATAATAAAATTACAAAGTAAATTACACATAACACATTAAAAACACTACACATCATTTATCATTATATCCCAACTTTCTCTGTTATTTTCTCTTAGCTCTCTACTGTAAGGTGCCTTTATTCTTCTCAGCTCAGATCCTGCTCTCATAAGCAAGTCCAAATAACTAGATTTTTAGGTCTTTCTTGAACAGCTGAAGGTTTTTCTGTTCGTGCAAATCAAATGGCATGGAATTCCATAGTATTGACCCAGCAGTCGAGGTAGCTCTGTCTCTTACCTCACTTAAATGTGCAGATTGAAGCAATGGTATCTTTAATAATCCCTTATTGGTGGACCTTAACTTTCATTGTGGTGTATGTAAGTGCAAAGATGCACTTAACCAATCAGGGTTTTCTGTATTAATGATTTTATGAATTATGCATAGAAATTTGTAATGCACCCTTAATAAGAACATAAGAACATAAGAAATTGCCATGCTGGGTCAGATCAAGGGTCCATCAAGCCCAGCATCCTGTTTCCAACAGAGGCCAAAACCAGGCCACAAGAACCTGGCAATTACCCAACACTAAGATGAACTCATGCTACTGATGCAATTAATAGCAGTGGCTATTCCCTAAGTATAATTGATTAATAGCCATTAATGGATTTCTCCTTTACAGGTAACCAATGTAATGATTTGAGTATTGGTGTAATATGATCATAATTTTTTTTATTATCTCTCAGAACTCTTCCAGTCGCATTTTGAAGCAACTATAGGGCTCTAGTTTCACTTGCTGGCAGTCCAAGTAATAGGGCATTGCAATAATCAAATTCAGAAAATAAAGTTTGAAAAACAGTCCTAAAATCATCCTGATTCAATAATGGCTTTAAAAGCCGTAACAAGTACTAACTTCATTTGTGTTAATAGTTGATGTACTGTTGAAAGATGTATTTCCCTTCTCTCCTGGTAAATGGAAAACAATTATGGGCTGGACGTGCAAGCTGTCAGTGTGACCCTCCAGCCCAACTGCTAGACAGTTACTCTGACAACTTCTGCTTCTATTGTTGCTGCTCAGAGCAATGTTGGAAATGCTTGGTATCATAGTGTACTGTGATTCTGGACCAGAGAATGGGGCAATTTAGGTACTAGGTGGGTGGCCGTACTTGTGGGAGTGGCCTGGTGTTAGGGTGGGGGTAAGGAGTCCATATATTTGTAATGGACACCACAGTTCCATTACCAGTAAGCCCTGGGAAAGTCCTAGTGCAGTTGGTGAGGGATAATTAGGGGAGGATGCATTCAAGGCAGTCCCTCCCTTTGAGGGTGCTGAAGTGGTCATCCCCTTCTATGAGGTTATTAAGCAGCTTTCTACAGAGAGTTTTTGGGGGCAGTATAGTTTGCTGTTTAGGAGAAAGGTTGGAGATTTTTTTTCCTGATTTGGATTTTGTAGCCTGCCTGGAGGCCTGGGCTCCATCTTGCCTGGGACCCTTTGGGCTTGGTTGAGGGCTTCACTTCTGTGACCCACTCCATACATGCAGAGTGGTTGTCGTGTGGTTAATTTTTGGAACTTTGAAATTTTTTTGTGGTTGAAGCTGTTACACTTGGCGGTCCATGGACTATTCCCACGGACCACCACTCTCACTCTCAGCCTGGCCCGATCAAAGGTACCACATCCCGGCATGAGGAGGGCCTTCTGCCTTACTACACCACCATCCATGAGAGGAATGAGGTCTTCAGGCCCAACCTCAAGCCACCAGGACCTGCGGTCAAGACACCGATGACAAGCCCCCAGCCAATGCGCCTTCCTTAGGCATGCGTGCGTATCTCTAGGCTAGATTTAAAGAGCCCAAGGCAGGAGAGGCCCTGCAGCCCCTTTTGATGAAGTCACTATACTGGGCCTATTAAAGGCCTCTTGACATCAGTGTCTCTGAAATAGGTCGTCTTGTCTGAGAAGTGCTTTGCCACCACGTTCCTGGTTTCTGCTTCCTGTTCTTCATTCCTGTCTCCAGATCCTGTTGTGTGTTACTCCTGTGCTCTGTGTCATGTTCCTAGGTTCCTGACAGTCTGGTTGTTCTCAATCCTCATCTTCATGGTCAGTTCTTCCTTGTTTGTTTTCAGCATCTCATCTTGCCTCTGTGGTCCTCTACCTGCTTTCCTCCCTGGATTGGACTTCTGGCTTGACCTTAGATTGGACCTCGATGCTGCTTGATTTCTGCCTGCCCTGAACATTTGTCTGTATTCAACTCTGACTGAACTGTACCCATCAGACCTTCTGCCTGAACTTCGATACCAAATGGATTCTGCCTGCCACTGACCTATGCCTGTTCCTGACTCTGATGCCTGCTGCCTGCCCGACCTGACCCGCTCTTCATTGCTGGCCTGCCACATCCTCTCTTCTTCAGATCTTCATCTTCACAGGGGCCTGTGCCTAAGTCCAGCTGGGCTCAGCACCCGAGGGATTCCTCAACCAATGCCACATGCATTTCTCCCTCCAGGTGGCACTGTTCCCGGATAACATTACAAAGACAACATTCATTCTCTCACTCCTTGATGGTAAGGCCCTGTCCTGGGTTTCCCTTCTATGGGAACACTCATATCTCCCATTCATGAATCGCAAACAGTTCATTTTAAACCTTCAAAACAAGTCTTCCATGAGCCTGACCAGTTGCTCATGATGGGCTCAGACCTCTTGCACTTGCGCCAAGGAAATCGATCGTTAATAGATTTTGTCATTGAGTTCCAAACCTTGGCCATAGAACTGAACTGGCAGGGAGATAGCTTACACACTATATTCCTGTAAGCTTTGTCCCCCAAAATTAAAGATGAACTCGCTGCGTGGGAGCTTCCCACCACTCTCGAGGGGCTCATTGATCTCATAGGGAAAATTGATAGATGACACCAGGAACATGCCTGAGAAGCATGCTCATTGCAAAAATGTTTCTCCAAGATATCATCTCTTCCCATGCTTGACCCCATTTCACCTCTGGGAATTTCACCAGAAGAGCCCATGCAGTTGAGTTGGTCCTACCTCTCCACTGAAGAAAGGACTTAATGTGTCAACTAGGTCTCTGCCTTTATTGTGGAGCTCTGGGTCACCTATTAGCTCAATGCCTGGAGAGAAGGGGAAACGTACTATGCCCGGAAGCCCCAGAACAAGTAATCCTTTGTCTGACTACCCCGTCTCCCCAGGTCCTTCTGTCTGTTTTCTTGGGACAATCTCTACTGTGTTTTACCACCCCGGCTTTAGTGGATTCTGATGTCAGGGGGGAATTTGTGCAACAGGAACTCGTCGACCAGTCCAAATTCCCACAATTCCCTTGATGCCACCATTGGCACTTTTATCTATCCATGGTGACCCCTTTCTGGGACTGGTGACCCGCACAACCATACCTCTCATGTTAAGAGTAGGACCTGCCCACACGGAACTCATCACCTTCCACGTTCTTCCAAGAGCCATGAATCTAGTCATCTTAGGCCTGCTGTGACTGTGGAGACAGCAACTACAATTTGACTGGTCCACAACAGAATTCGCCCATTGGGGACCGGGATACATAGGATCCTGTTTGAGGTCTGAAGAGCCCTCCAGTTCGCTGGGTGCGACTGCCACCTTTACGAACTTTCTCACCCCTGGCAGGGAGTCGAGAGACTCAAACTGCCCCACAGAGCCTCCAGGAGAATACTCTTAAGATAACTGTCGCACAATTGAAAGACCAGTTGGGTCAAGAGAGATCAGAACATGAAAACCTGGAAAGGGAGCACAACCGGGCTATCAAAAGATTTGAGTTATTATTTACTGAGAAAGGTGAAGAAATATGAACTCTGTATGCCCTTCTGCAGAAAGTGAAGGCAAAGAAACCTTCACTTCTATTTGATCCTGCCCATCTGGAACCTGAGAAGGGAAAAGTTATCTTCACTCCAATATTGGGGGCCTGTTCTCTGTCAAGGTAACCCAGAAGTGACCTCCCCTTCACCGGCAGTTCAGGTTCAGTCCCCAAAATTGCATGACTTAGGGGACAAAACCAGCCATTTGGTTATTGAAACTACCCTCCGAACCCTGAAACCCATAGGGGTCCAAAGGACTCTTTGTTGTCGCTACCACCACAAACTTACATCCTCTGGAGATGGGCTTAAGAGGGAGGGTACTGTTATGTTCAGTGGTCCATGGGTTTTTCCCATGGACTGCTGCTGTCACCCTCAGCCCGGCCCAAACAAAGGCGCTGCGTCCTGTCCCAAGGAGGGCATTCCGCCTTACCACACTACCATCCCCGACAGGAATGCAATTTTCCGGCCCAGCCTCAGGCCATCAGTACAACTGAGATTCCACCGACATGCCCTGAGCCGGCATGCACTCCTTGGGTGTGCGTGCCTCTGGGCTGGATTTAAAGGGACCATGGCAGGAGAACCCCCGCAGCCCCTTCTGATGAGGTCACTATCCTGGACCTATTAAAGGCCTCTTCAGACCTTCCACCGGTGTCTCAGCAATAGGTCATCTAGTTTGAGAAGTGCTTTGCAACTGCGTTCCTGGTTTCTGCTTCCCGGTCTTTGTTCCTGTCTCCAGTTCCTGTTGTGTGTTGCTCCTGTGTCTCTATATCATGTCCCTGGGTTCCTGGCAATCTGGTTGTTCTAAGTCTTCATCTTTGTGATCAGATCTCCATTTTTTGTCTTCAGCATCTCATCTTGCCTCTGTAATCCTCTACTCGCTCTCGTCCTTAAATTGGACTTCTGGCTTGACCTCAGATTGGACCTTGACACTGCTTGTCTTATGCCTGCCCTGACCACATGCCTGTACTCTGACTCTGACTGAACTCTGCCTGCCCTGACCTTCTGCCTGAACCTTGATACTGACCTTATTCGACCTGCCTCTGACCTACACCCATTCCTGACTCTGATGCAGGCTGCCTGTTCGACCTCACCTGCTCTTCATCGCTGGCTTTGCGATCTTCATCTCCCCAGGGGCCTACGCTTAAATCCAGCCAGCCCCAGCCCCCATGGACTCAACCTAAGGGGAACAAGGGTTGGTACTGGTGAAGCTCCAGTTGGGTCCCTGCACCAACAAACTCCACCTGCTGATGGTGGGGACCTGCAGGGCTCCTCTCTGTAGGTAGTGCGAACTGTACCTCAGCTCAAGGGTCCATTTCTGCTACAGAAGCCTTGTGAAATACCTGGACCACTTGTGGACACAGGGAAGCCCTGTGTTTGGAGTGCCCAAGGATAGGAAAGACCTGCCCCTTAGAGGTGGTGATCCGCTGCAAGGATAAACTCCAGTGTTAATATCATTTTTTCGGGAAGAAGATTTTTGATTGAAAGACCTGGGAGGAAATTTTTTTGCCCCTCTTCCTACCCATCAGAGGAACAACTGAAGTTGCTGTGTCTAGGAGGTTCTCACCTATATGGGATCCATAAGGGACAAAGATCAAGTGAGAAAGAAAAAGAGAACTGCTTAGAACAAGTTAAAATTGTTGAGGACGCCCAGAGCCGGTACACCTGGGGAGAGATAGAATTGAACTCTCTGTGCAGAGACTGTTTCAAACTTTTTACTAGTACTGCAGGGATGTTTCCTGCCCATGCAAGGATCCCCTGTCCACCTGGGAATGTCACTTTTCCATGCCCTGCAGGGTGGATGTTTCCCTGACCCTGGAATAAGAGACCCATGCACAGACAGAGGGAAAGAGAAATTCTGTGGTGCTGAGGATTAAGTTTATTGTGTCATGCTTCACCAGTGTTTTCAACATTTAAAGACTTTCATTTTGGAGGTTTATCAGCCCATAGGAGACTGACAAATACTTTTCTGCCCCTCCCACCAGAGTGCAGTAAGCTTCCAGGAGTGGTTACATTTTTTTCCCCTATTTACTAGTGGGGAAGGGAGAGGACTGGCAGCAATAATATTTTGGTTTTCCATCAGAGGGATTGGGGGAGGGAGGCTTGCAACCATGAGTGGGACATTTGCTACTGCCCTAAACCACCAGGTCAAAATTCCTGGTTGCAGCTTCTCTCCAGGCCCCACTATACTAATCACTGCTACTGGTTCTGAGCAATGGGACAGACTGTAGGCACTCTCTGGCTCATCACTACCATTGGCACTGAACAGCTGATCAGGCCAGCAGACTAAACTTGAACTTTAGGCTCATCTGAGCCCCAGATTGCCCCCACTTTAGCTCTGTAAATAAATAATTAAAAACCAAATGGGTTGCTGGCTATGCAGCCATGAAGTCTGCTCAAAGCTCCTCAAAGGAGTAACATCTACCCCCACCTCTCCCATTGTACGTTTAGCCTCTAGCTACACTGGAATCAGGAGCCTGATTTTTCTCTCCTGCTCTGGGTGCAAGAAGCACAGTTCCTTTGTAATAATTCTTGTAATTAAAACATTGGGTTGACACTGGGGGAGACTCCTGAAGTGGGACTTTGTGTTCTCCCTCTCCCTGCACTTTGGCCATGAAGGGACCCCCATACTCTTTAGCCAAAGGATGTAACTCCTCCCCCTCAACACCAGGCTTCGTCTCCCCCAACTCAACCAACCAGCCAGTCTGTCAGTTTTGGAGGTCAGTCCACTGGTCCCAGGCATCACAAATGTTGAGAAACACTGACTTAGTGAATTATTTAGTCCAAGTCACTACTCTGCCACTTTCAATATGTCCTCTCCTGGGAGGAGCATGGACCTTATGGAGGGACCATAGGTCCCTTTACATGTATTTGCAATAAATTAATTTGAGTTTTAACTTTTTTTTTCTTTTAAATTTCAAATAAAAAGCAGACATAACTGGTCATGGTGAGACTTGCAGCTTGATTTTTCTGAAAAGTCACATTGCAAGTCTGCTTTTTATTTCTGATATAAAAAACAAAAAAGTTAAAATGCGGGAACTGTACAAAGTGAACTCATAGTTGAAGTTCTCATATGGGACCGATGATTATCTTCAAGGTAAAGGAAGGTTACACTGACCGGAAATGCCTATTATGATTGGTCTATGCTAGACAGGATTGACGTTAGTCATAAAATAGTTGGAGGGTTTCATTTTCTCCTTGCACCCTTCCATATTTGACACATACTTTTATGGTTGATGAATAAATCTAAGCCATTTGTAGCTTCATTCAGACCAACATAGTTATGTTTGCTTTTCCTCAGATATGAGTATTCAAATATTTGCAATTATATTTGAGGCTTGCAATGATTTAGATCATCTCTGAGTGCTTTAAATCTGTGAACATTCCTATGAATCCAAAGCAATATGGGTAGAGTCAAATGCAGGCCTGAACCTGTATGCAAATCAGATCAGAGGAGCTGCCATCATGCCCTACTCCAAGGAGACAGGAGACAATAACAGGTGCTTTCTTTAGCCTTTATATGGCATAGTATGGAACTCATGTTTGTTTTCAGTACTGTAAAACACTTTGTTATAAACCACAACCTTTCACTTACTGTACTTTATCAGTAGCTTGTCAGCAGGAGTTTTGTTTATAGGTTTTCTACACAGCACATGCCAAGCAGTTTCCTGCATGGACTGTTTTGTGTGAACAGAAAGAGCAGTGAGCTTAGCTTTCATCTCCATGGGCTTGCCTGGTGAGCCGCTCTGAATCAATGACTTATTTAAGGAATCTTGCTGGCACCTTTTTAGCCTGAGTCATTAAGCCAAAGCAGTGCTGAGACTGAATATGCAGGAAATAAAGGCTCCCCACCCTTCTCTCCAATTCCAAAGGGTCCAAGAAAAGATGGAAAATTCACTGATTCATGCACAACTAGGAAAACATACCATCATGAAAGACCAAACATATTGCACTTAAAAGAGCAATAGTTTTGTCACAACATAGGGGTCCATATTCAGTCACTGTCTGGATAGCAAAGTTAGGGCTTGATTGACTAACAAGTAAATTTTAAAAGGTGCACGCATGCATCTATAAACGCAAATGTTGGGAACATGAGCAAAAATACATTCAGTTTTATATTGTACATGCACCATTTAAAATATCCCTACCATGCATACTCACAAGTGATGAGAGTGAGAGTGAGAGAGAGAGAGAGAGAGGCCAATCTGACACTCTCTATATATCTGACTGTAAGGGGGGCACTTTCAACTGAAGGTGAGTTTTGGGGGGGCGATGTTATATTGGTCTGCCTAGGGTGCAAGGGTCTTTAGATCTTTGTAACACTGCCCCACCCTGAGTTGAAAGTGCCCCCCTTACAGTGGGATATATAAATAGTGTCAGATTGGCCTTTTAAAAGAGACTCTCTCTCTCTCTCTCACATCTATTCTCTGCTCCTTATTCTTTAATGTGCGTGGCCCACCATTTTTGCTCGAGAAATGCTTTTAAAATCTATCTGTAAGGGTTTTTCCATAGATATAACATGGAAGAAAAGCCTTAATGAATCTGGCCCTTAGCCAGATAAATGTATCCAGTTAATGTTGGACTATATTCAATAATGCAGCCACTCTATTGAATATAGTATACTATCTTAAAGTTAACTGGATAACTTTATCCAGCTAGAGGCAGCTTTTTAGTATGACCAGATATAGCCAGATAAGTTATCTGGCTAACAATGAATATGAATGTTAAAGACCTTCCTTTATCGGCAGGCCTTTTAAGAATGAAAATGTGAAATATTATATTTTCTAGGCTAACATTTTTTGGTGTACTGCTCGTTTATTTTTAACACATTTTATTATCTTTTATGTATTTTTGTTTATAGGAGTTTATGTATTTACAAAGAATATACTGGCTGTAAGTCACCTAGAGTGTGTAACCAGGTGACTGATAAATAACTAACTTATCCAGCTAATGTAACTCCTCCCCAGAATGCCCATAAATCATTCAGCTAAATTTTAGTTTTATAATTGTTTTATAGATTTTATGTTTGTTAGGTTGTAAATATTATTTGAATCTTGAGTTACTTTCTGTATTTTATGTACATTTTTTAATATGTACCACCACTTAGGTAACATGTTTTAATTTAACAAGCAGAAAAATTAAGAAAAATAAATGAAATGAAATGAAACCTTATGTTGTGGCTTCAGTTCAGGTGGAGTATAGGGAACACCACCTCTGGAGTGTCATGGGATGACATGACGAGACTGGAGTAAAGCTTGGACAGTCCAGTAAGGCTGGAACAATGCTTGGGCAGTCTGGTACAGAGTACAGAAAATGCTAAAACCAAGGCTTGGACAGGAACAGTGTGCAGGCAAAGCTGGAACTCAAAAACAGCATGCAGGTAAGACTGGATCTCAGGAACAGAGTGCAGGTAAGACTGTAACTCAGGAATAGAATGCAGGTAAGATTGGATCTCTAGAACAGAGTGCAGGTAAAACTGGGACTGAGGCTGGGACAGAATTGGACTAAGACAGGGCAAGACCAGGACAACACAGAACATGGAACATAAAACCTGAAGGAAGCAGTACATAAAGGCCCCAAGTGACATGACAGAGAGAGGCCTAGAGAGACCACGGAGCTAAGCAAAGCCTAGATATGCTAGAGGTCAGGAATAGGCCTATAAGGTCATAGAGCAAGGAAGGCCTAGGAAGGCCAGAGTGCAGGAAGGCTGGATAGCCACAAGACAAGACAAAGCTAAGAATGGAAGGCCGAGGGCCATAAGTCAAGGAAAGGCAAGGCTGAGATCAGAAAGCCCAGAGGCCATGAGACAAGGGAAGTCAAAACTGGGATCAGAAGGCCCGGAGGGCATGTGGCAAGGCAATACAAAATTGATGTCAGAAGGACCAGAGGCCACGAGGCAAGACAAGAAAAGATCTGGGTAGGTCACAAGGCATAGGTGGCCATGGCAAGAAGCCAAGAGAGATTCAATGTATAAACAATGAGGTAAGAGATAGACAGGGTTAAGTAGGGTTGGAGTCTGGGTGTGGTGCAGGCAGGAAGGAGTAGACTGGCCAGCCTATAGCGTATGCTCACTGAGGTCCCCTGGTGGAAAGGAGACTGCACAGTAGCTGAAACCATAACAGTACCCTCCCTTTAAGAGCCCTTCCTCCTGGGTTCTATTTTCTATGGGGGTCAAACTGGGTGAGTTGAGACTTGGCTAAGAGGTTGATGACCAAGGCAGAAACATCTTGCTAGGCAGACTGGCTGTGAATGGACACACTCTCCAGGGCAGACTGTAGATGGATGCCCTCTCCTGGGCAGACTGACTGAGAACTAATATCCCATTTTGGGCAGACTGACTATGGATGGATGCCCTCTCCTGGGTAGACTGGCTGTGGGGCAGATTCCTCTTTTTGGGAAGACTGACTGTGGATAGACACACTCTGCTGGGCAGACTGGATGTGGACAGATGCCCAAGGCTGGGTAGACTGGCTGTGGGCAGGTGCCTCCTGCTGGGTGAATAAACTGGGAAGCAGTGCTCTCTGCTGGGCAATCAGACTGGGGAAGAACACCCTCTTCTGAGTGATCAGACTGTAGAAGAGTGCCCTCTGCTGGGCGATCAGACTTTGGAAGAGTGCCCTTTTCTGGGCAACCATGCTATAGAAGAGCACTCTTTGCTGGACAGTCAAACTGTGGTAGAGCGTGCTCTCTTCTGGGCAATCAGGTTTTGCTGGGTGATCAGGCTTTGGAATAGTGTCCTCTGCTGGGTGATCAGGCTGTGGAAGAGAGCACTCTTCTGGGTGACTATTCTGTGAAAGAGTGTTCTTTGCTGGGCAGTCAAACTGTGGTAGAGCATGCTCTCTTCTGGGCAGTAAGGATATAGAAGAGTGCCCTTTGCTGGGTGATTAGCCTGTGGAAGACATCCTTTACTGGGTAGATGAGGTTAGGCTTGGGATGGATGCCTTCAACTGGACTGGCTTTTTCAGGGCGGGAGCCCTCTGCTGGGTTGGGTGCATCTGGGAGAGAGCACTCTGCTCTCTCCCAGATGGGTTGGCTGCATCTGGGCGAGAGCTCTCCACTGAACTGGTTGCATCTGGTTGAGACCCTCGGCTGGGGTGACTGTATCTGGGTGAGGGCCTGTTGCAGGGCTAACTGGACAGATGTGGGGCCCTTTGCTGGTCTGGCTGAAACAAAACTGGGACCCTTCATTGGGATGGCTGGAACATTGCTATAACCCTTTACTGGGTTGGCTGGATCAAAGCTGGAGCCCTTTGTTGGGCTGGCTGGAATAAAGCTGGAGCCTTTTGCTGGACTGGCTGGGACCCTTTGCTGAGCTGATTGGAACAAGGCTGGAGTATTTTGCTGGACTGACTGGAACAAAGCTAGAACCTTTTACTGAGCTAGCTAGAACAAATCTGAAGCCCTTTACTGGTCTGGCTGGACCAAAGCTGGAGCTTTTTTCTGGGCTGAGTGAGTGGGCAGTGCTTTTTTATGAGCACTGGTTATCTGAGACAGAGATCATCTGGGTCTGGATATCTGGATTTTGTGTGTATATAGCTTAAGGCTGGTAAAAGCACATGCTATTTTCAGAGGCTTCACTGAAGGGCTCATTAGCAGCTTCTGAATTGCGGCTGACAAGGACTAAGCTTTGCCTGGGTTAATTAGTCCTTTCTGCTCCAGACAGTCTAGTATCTACAAATAGAACAAGGAAGCCACAGGATCAGCGCAATCAAGATTTGTACCAGTCCTCACTGGTAAAGATTTTAAGTTACTTGGTATATAGTTTTCACTGTGTTTATACAAGGAAAAAAAATCAGGGGGTTTAATTCAGATGCAGGTTTTGCTGTTTTGGCATCTGGTGCTATAGATTAATCACTGGGTGAACTAGGGATCTCACTGAGTATATGTTACTTAAAACCAATGTTGAAGCAGGCTTTCTTTGTAAAGCTTTTGGGAGAGCAGGTATTCTATCAGAAATTGATTTAGGATCAACACAGTCAAGACAAATCCCTATAGACATGGGATTTATACATTTACATCCCTTGCACTCCCATATAGCTGGACTGGAAAATTCTGGATTCTCTTTTGCAGTTTTGAGATTTATTTATTTATTTGTTTGTTTGTTTATTTATTTATTTAAAAATATTTATTATCCACCATTCCTATTTTCAGAGTATGAACAAATATAGACAATAAAGAGGGAGCAAAGGCAATGCAAAATCTTATGGGGGGAAAGGACATCAGCAAGGTATATAATCAGATGTGTCAGGAGAGGGAGCATTTAAAAGTAGAGAAAACGTCATAAGACTCAATGGGCTGGTTCAGGGTCTTGCCTCCACTCAGGAAAGTAATGGTTGGCTTCTTCATCCTGTTATGGCTCCGGTTCAGGAGGCTCATAGGGAACACCATCTCTGGAATGGCACAAGATGACAGGGTGAGACTGGAGCAATGACTTGGTCAGTCTAATAAGGCCAGAGCAAGGCTTGGACTGACTGGTAAGGATGGAGTAAAACTTGGACAGTCTGGTACAGCGTGTAGAAGTGCAGACAATGCTAGAACCAAGGGTTGGACTGGAACAGTTTGAAGGTAAGACTGGAACTGAGGAACAGTGTGCAGGCAAGGCTGGAACTCAGGAATAGAATGCAGGTAAGACTGAAGCTCAGGAACAGAGTGCAGGTAAGATTTGGTCTGAGGATGGGATAGGAATGGACTAAGTTAAGACAAATCAAAAAAACAAAGAGCACTATGTTGGTCCGGAATATCAAAATCAAACAGCAAAAGGTACCACCTATAACTCTTAAATTAGACTTGGCTCTGCAAAAAAAAAAAAAAGGGGGATGCAAACATGTATATATGAGGAAATATACTTTTAATAAAAGCCGCATCAGCAAGCCTGGCGACATGTTCAAACGTGCAAAGTTGAACCGTCTGGTCTGATAATCATTTGCGGCTCTTACTGGCTGTAAAGCCTGTAAAAGTGTTTTTGCATATTCAGAGTTTGTATATGTTGTTATAATCCCATATTGAAACAGCTCTTAAGCCTGTAACACTGTCCTGACTATATGAGATATATCTCTGAGCCGGACAGCAGCCGGTGTTTTGCTGTAAAAATGCAGCTTCATCAGGGGTAAATCACCTCCTTCTATGGACGCCAGGTCTCGCAGCAATTCTTCATAAACATTTTATGAAGAATTGCTTCATAAACATTTTATGAAGAATTGCTGCGAGACCAGGCATCCATAAGAAGGAGGTGATTTACCCCTGATGAAGCTGCATTTTTACAGTGAAACACCGGCTGCTGTCCGGCTCAGAGATATATCTCATATAGTCAGGACAAGCAAGCTACTCCCCACTTTTTTGTGAATGCAAATCCTTTTTTCCACATTTCCTCTTGCCGTTGAAGCTTAGAGCAATGTTGGCCTCTTAGAGCAATGTTGGAGTTGCATTAACCGTGTGTATGTTTATTGAATAAGGGTATTATCTCTAGGTAGTAGCCGTCATTCCCGCGAGCCACCCACTCTTCATTCATGTCCTCTAGACTTTATGGATCCACAGTGTTTATCCCACGCCCCTTTGAAGTCCTTCACAGTTCTGGTCTTCACCACTTCCTCAGGAAGGGCATTCCAGGCATCCACCACCCTCTCCGTGAAGAAATACTTCCTGACATTGGTTCTGAGTCTTCCTCCCTGGAGCTTCAAATTGTGACCTCTGGTTCTGTTGATTTTTTTCCGACGGAAAAGGTTTGTCGTTGTCTTTGGATCATTAAAACCTTTCAAGTATCTGAAAGTCTGTATCATATCACCTCTGCTCCTCCTTTCCCCCAGGGTGTACACCAATCCTTGCGGTACACCGCTTAAAACCGCTCTCTCTTCAGAGAGAGTTCCATTTACCAACACACATTGTCTTCTGTCAGTCAACCAGTTTGCAATCCAGGCCACCACCTCGGCACTCACTCCTAAGCTTCTTATTTTATTCACCAGGCTCCTATCAGGACTGTATCAAAAGCTTTGCTGAAATCCAAGTAGATGACATCAAGTGCTCTTCCTTGATTCAATTCCTTGGTTACCCAGTCAAAAAAGTCAATCAGGTTTGTCTGACAGGATCTTCCCCTGGTGAATCCATGCTGCCTCTGGTCCAGCAATTCTTCCGATTGTAGATAGTTCACTATTCTCTCTTTCAACAGTGACTCCATTACTTTTCCCACCACCGAAGTGAGGCTAACCCAGGTCTTCTGCAAAATGAGTATGCAGCACTTGTCACTAAGCCACCAAGCCAACTCCAGAAAACCTTTTAATTGTGCATTATAAGCATACTTGGAAACTCTCTAGATTCGACCTAGAGACTCTGGGATATTAATTAAATCTTTGGGTCTCCAGCGATACCTGAGAAATTTCTGGGAATTGACTTCTTCCCTTCTGTTCCCTGTAGGTTGCCTGGGAGTGAGGAGAAGCAAGAGATATGGAGGGGCTGAGTTAGAAATCAGAATGGTCTTCTTTGCTCTACTCTGTCCACTCCACCCTCATCTCCTTCTTTCCTATTCCCTGCACAACACGAGGTGAAGGGGGAGAACAAGAGGAGAGAATGGGCTGGATTAGGGAGCTAAGTGGATCTTTTCTTCTCTGCTCTGTTTACTCTGATCTCATCATGCCCCTCCCTTCCTGTTCCCTGCAGGATAGGGGGAGGAGACAGCAAAAGGGGAGGAGATAGACTGGGGAGAAAGGTTATTTGCAAGGTCCTGTATAACCATCCCTAGCCAGCGGCAGATTCCCGATGAAGACCGGCCCGGGGATTCGCTGCCCAAGCCGGCCCAGGAGATACCACGTAGTCTGCTGAGCGTGACTCTGTCATGGCCGCGCTCAGCAGACCACATGACTAGCGCGACCGGCCCACCAGGGGATGCCCGATCCCCCAATAGGCCAATCCACCCCTGTCCCTAGCTAGAGAAAGTGTGCTGAGGCCAGGGAAGGGGAGAGTGCTGGAGAAGGGGGAGAGTGAAATTTTGTTTTTCGGAGTTAGCACGTACTAACACCATTAGTGCACTAACCTGAAATTCGGGTCAGCCAAAAAAAAACCAAAATGAACTGCGGGAAATACGAAATTTCCCATGCTTCCCCAATAATGAAGCCCAAAACGATTGGGCCATCCGATACACATCTCTAAACCTCATACAACTCCATGATAATCACCATTTGGATCTTAATAATTTTGATTCTCAATTTTTATGAATAAAGAAACAATAAAAATGTGAGCAGGTATTAGGCACAATACAACTAAGACTGCTAGTCTTACTGCTCAGGTTTGTAATTAGTTTGGGGCCTGACTTATGAACGGTTTTCTCCCAATCTGTGCCTATGGGAAAAATCTGGGCTAAGTCAAAATCTTGATATGTTTCAGGAGTATCCTCCTGCCTAGATTGCTTAGTAAAGGAAATAGTGAGCTGTTCCTTTTGTTTTCACATTGCTGATCCCTGTTTGTATTCTTTCCTTAGCTAAGTTAACCACTGTCCTGTGGCACAGAGGATCACACATCTATTCTTGTTTCCTAAACCATGTTGAAAACTTAGAAGACTTTGAAGCAGGAAGCTGCTTATTCTGACTGAGTCTGGACAGCTTCAATCCCTTGCCCATAGGAAAAATGAAAAGTTGCTTTTCAAGATATAATTAGTGACCTGACCTCCCCATCCTTTTGGATGTCTTTCTATTGGAGCTGCACTTTTACCATGTTTTTCAGGCTGTTTGCTGCACAAGAAGGCAGTGGTAAAGGAAGCAGCTTATTACAAAAAGAATTGTATTATGATCCTGAGCTGAGATGATAAGTAATAATCTTCTGCAACATTGAATCCATATTGCCTCTAATTATATATTTTTATGAAGTGCTAGTCTACAGCTCACAAATGGGTGACAGAATGTGTTGCGGTCCCGGGTCGGCCCCGGGAGCGCCGCCTACCTCGTCGGGTTTCCGGGCCCTGTCTGCCCTCCCCGGGCCTCCGGGGACTCTTGCCGCCGTGCTCCCGACGCGAGCACACCTCGCCCGGGCCTGCACCCTCTCCTGCCGCCACGCTCCCGCTCCGTCGGAGCAGCCGGCGTCTCGCTGCGGCTGGCTCTGCCCCCTAGGCGCACGCGCGTGTCGCGTGCGTCTCAGCTCCAAATTTAAAGGGCCAGCGCGGGAAAACCTGGTTCCTCCCTCGGGCGACGTCAGACGCTGCAGGGCTACGTAAGCCCTGCAGTTACTGTTCCCAGGGCCTTGCAACGAGGTTCCCAGGTTGTTCCTGTTCCAGTTGCGGAGTTCCTGTTTGTTCGTGTGATTCTCTGGTTCCTGACTCGGTTTGGCTGACGTTGATTCTCTGGTTCCTGACTCGGATTGGCTGACGGTGATTCCCTGGTTCCTGACTCGGTTTGGCTGACGTTGATTCTCTGGTTCCTGACTCGGATTGGCTGACGGTGATTCTCTGGCACTCGACCCTGGACTGGTGAGCGACGACCCGCTAGGATCCCTTCAAGACTCCATCTCCGAGGACTCTCCTAAGTCCCAGCGGCCGGGTCCCTATGGGCTCCTCCTGGGGGGACACCGGCTTCCAGGGTGAATCTCCTAAGTCCCAGCGGCCGGACTCTTACGAGCTCCTCTCGGGGGAGTACCGGCTTCCAGGGCGAAGACCTTCTACTACCAGGCCAGTCTCACCTTCTCTTCGTTCCCCTCCTGAGCCCTTGGTCGCATAGGGCCCTCCGTGGTTCTTTCTCCGGCTATCCTCAAGTCTGCCTCTGCCGCCTCCCGGTCGGGACCACTGCTGCGAACCCTCACAGCAGCTCATCCATCGGTTCCAATCGGCCCAAGGGTCCACGAAGCCAACAGAATGCAGTGGGACTGTTTATAAAAACCTAGATATCCTAGAGAATGGAAGTTATTTTGCTTGCCAAGTTCTCTAATTAGTGTATAAATTATACTTAGCAATCCAATTTGCTGACCATCAGGCAAGAGATGATCACTTGCTGCACTTCTATACTTTCACTGATTGCACAGCTCTGCACTACTGTAACTTATAGAGATTTGATATCCAATGTCTGTCATCTAAGCATTGCTAAACATAATTGTACTGATCCCTATAAATGGCAAGAATCAAACATCCTAAACTTGCTTTGTTTCTCTCTCTTCCCCTGATCTATCTCTGTGTAATGCATGCATTCTCCAGTGGCTTATCACCCCCACATCCTTACTGTGCCAATGGGCTAATGCTGAACATAGATATATATAGAGAGAGAAAATGTGTTCAGTTGAACAATTGGCTATCAGATCTGAGATTTATCACACTTTCTCTATTAAAATCAGAAGTGTGCATTCAGGGCCTTGAGAATATTCATCAAATCTCTCAGACTGGTAGCTGGAAGATGAGCTGAATACATGCAGGTGAAAGGAGGAAAGGCAGCCAGAAGAAAAGCTGAGAAAGAGAGAGAGAGGAAGAGAAAGGAATGAGATAAGCATGCAGGAGGGTAACTTGCTGGGATGGCGGTTACTACCGTCAGTAGAAAACATGGAGATTATTACCCTTAACCATATGCTTTGATGCTTTTAGTGCAACTGCATCATTGTTCCCTGCTTAAATGGCAGGGGGATACGAGGAATTTGATTCAGATGACAACCGAGGGCTCCAGCTTCCATGGTCTGGGATACGTTATGCGGATATAAGGGAAAAAGCACAGGACTGCTTCCACGGCCAAGTCCTAAAGGAAACAAAGAAAGTGTGCATGGGGGTAACTTGCTGGTGTGATGGTTACTACCTCTAACCAAATAAACCTTGATACTTTTGATGCAACTCCAACATTGATCTCTGCTTCAATGGCAGGGGAAAAGGGGAATTGAATTTAGACAGCAACAAACGAGGGCCCCAACTTTTATGGCCTACGGGATAACCAGCACAGTGCAGTGGTTACTACTCATAATAGAAGGATGGGATCACCATCCTTAACCAATAAGCCTTGATGCTTTTTTATGCAGCTGCAACATTGCTGTCTGCTTTGAAGAAGGGGGGTGGGGGCTGAAAGAAAAGAGAAATTTTGATTCAGGGACAACCAACACAAGCCATGACTTTTGTACAGTCTGAGGTACTAATGCTCAGACATTAAGGAAAAAACACAAGACTGCTTCTACGGGAAAGTCCATAAGCAAAGCACGTCAAGCAAAACTGATACATGGGGGGGGTAACCTGTACAGTGTGGCAGATACTACCATGAGAAGCTTGCTGGGCAGACTGGATGGACCAACCATTGCTCCTTTTGTGCCATCATTTCTATGTTTCTATGAAGAGAGAATAGAACAGATTTTACCTTTGGGCTCAGGGTATTGAGCAGGGGCTGTCTTTTTGTATGTTTGTACAGCGCTGCGTATGTTGCATAGCACTATAGAAATGTTAAATAGTAGTAGTAGTAGACGGCCCCCACCTTAAGCACAGTTGCCCTTCTCTTTCCACTACATACAAATTTATCTCATGAATTTTCATTGCGGATATCTTGAAAATCCAACCGGCCCAGGTGTCTCCCAGGAGAGATTCAGGAGCCAAAGCTCTGCACCTCACCCTTGATCTTTCTCTCCTCTCCCTCTCCCTTCTCCTCCTCCTCACACTTGCTAGTACGTCCACATTTACTCCTGAAATTCAATCTCACTCTTTTTTCCCTTCATCTCTCTCTCTCATTGTCTCTATCTTCCTCCTTAGCCTCCTCTTCCCTCTCCTCCCTTCTCTTGTGTGCATTTATTAAATTCCTCTACAGTGAATCACCACACAGCACTGATCAGAATGATGAACCTTTTGTTGACTTACAGAAAGTAGTAGAGGCAGCCCCAGTTCAGTGGCCCATGAGGTAGTAAGACAGAATGAATGATAGCTTCATGCACTGAATTTCAAACAGGTTGACTGCTGATTCTTGACCAAGAAATGACAGCATTTCACCCCCTTTGGAAGAGCCTGAGACCTTGGTCTGGGAAAGCCAGTAGAAACATTAACAAAGGCAATATATCATCATCTTTCACCGCAGAAGCACAGTAAATAATGCGTATAAAGGCTCTACAAGGCAAAGTGGTTGGTAGCTATGGGTGTTCCTTCAGGGGAATAGGGGGATGGGAATACTCTGATTTAACAAATCTTCAGTGTCCTGTGATTTAAGAGTTTGGGAAACTAGTACCTTTCATGGGCTTTGTTAAGCTTCACTTGTCTTGTATCATCTCTCCATTCCACCATCTGTTCCCCTCCATTGGCAGCACAGACAACAAAGGGAGGTATTATGCCAGCAGAAGATTTTCCTCTTTCCTTTCGGTTTTGTTTTAAAGACATTAGGCTTAGCAGATCACTCTTATTGAGCTTATTGAGCCCCTTAACATTATTCACCAGATAGCTTACAAACAAGATGCCAGTGCTGGGATCTACACTGTATTATTAAAATAAGAACGATAGAAATAGCCAAAGAGAAAACAGAGCAAGTCAACACATTGCAGTGCACAGGCACCTGTTGCATTTTAGTTCCTTTCTAACAATGCAGCACATTAACATAAAAGAGCTCCAGAAGCATGGCAAATAGTGTCTACAAAAGTAAAACTCTTTTGAATTAATGACTATTATATTTTAGGTTTACTGATTGATTGATTGATACATTAAAGCACCCCTCTCCTCGATGTAGGTTCCTCCTTAGTTTTCCAAACCAAAAGCAAAGGTGGTGGGGAGTCTGGGGAGATAGCCTCACACAAAGACAGCAGTTTTTCATTAGAGAGCATGGTTTTGAATTTCAATGTGCTCTATTAGTTGTCTGCTAGCATACCATTGGAAGGAAAATGACATAGGAATTCCAAAATCATCCCACCCATCCTCCAAGCTTCTGCGGGATCAGTTATGGACCTTCTGCCAGTCTCCACACAACAGAAGGGTATCAACAAAGAATGGAAAATAAAAATAGTTAGATGCACACATATTTTATTAAAATTTCCTTTCTTGTTAAAAGGGAAGCTTTAATCAAATAATTTATCAATAGATATAAGTGCATTTCAACAGTTTTTACATATAAAAGAAAGGTCAGCAAACATGTGGACCCCATTATGTTATTTAAGACAGGTTTTATCATACTCTACATTATTGTTTTTAAGTGGGGATATTTTCTTAGCTATGACTCCGTACATGAAGTTTTAATAGAATAAAATTCAAGCACTGCAGATAATACTCTTTAATGCTCTTTGTCTTCTCTTTTGGAGCAAACTGTTGGTGAGTTGACTGAGCAGTTTTGTTGGAGGCTGTGAAGGAGTCAGTTTCAATCCTTCTTTAGATAATAGCAGTTGGCAGTGAGCACCCCCAACCCCACCACCACCCAATAGATCTGCTGGCCTCAGATTCCATGTCTGCCCAGCTTTAGCCCAGATCCAAAATACTCTGCTGGTTGGTGCCCTTACTATTTGTTACCCTACCCATGGAAGGCTCCACAACACATCTTTGTTTATCTGGCTAAGGCCTGGATTTATCAAAATGCGGTAAGTACCGCATGTGATAGCAAAAGGGGCATCTTTTATGCTAATATAGCAATTACCTGTGTGAAGAGCTAAGTTAGTGCAAATTGTGATACCATTTTCAGATTCTGCAATAAGTGCCAGACATGTTGTATTTCAGAGAGAGAGAGAGAGAGAGAGAGAGAGAGAGAGAGAGAGAGAGAGAGAGAGAGAGAGAGAGAGAGAGAGAGAGAGAGAGAGAGAGAGAGAGACTGGCCATAATATCAAGGCCCATAGGTAGGTATTTGTATCCCTATGGTAGGCCCACCTAGTAACTCGAGGTGGGGTTTAGGTAAGAGTGTAGGGGGTTAGAGGCCACTTTGACATTCTACGTGACACCTACGAACAGAACAGTGGTCTCTTGTGAAGATTTGATGGTCTTCGGAGTGAGGAAACTCACTCCAAGATGAGATTTGGGCAAGGTTCTCTCAACCTAGCTTGATGTTACCCAGGTAGAGAGTCCATCAAGCTAGGTTGATAGAACCTTGCCCAAATCTCAACTTGGAGTGAGTTTCCTCACTCCGAAGGTCATCAAATCTTCACAAGAGACCACTGTTCTGTTCGTAGGTGTCACGTAGAATGTCAAAGTGGCCCCTAACCCCCTACACTCTTACCTAAACCCCACCTCGAGTTACTAGGTGGGCCTACCATAGGGATAAAAATACCTACCTATGGGCCATGATATTATGGCCAGTCTCTCTCTCTCTCTCTCTCTCTCTCTCTCTCTCTCTCTCTCTCTCTCTCTCTCTCTCTCTCTCTCTCTCTCTCAATTCACCTGAAATAGGCCTTACAGGAGACATCACCACACAGCCTAATGCAATTCAAAGAGGTGTAGCTAAAATCAGCATTATAGCTCTTTGCAGACAGGCTAACTCTGCCCCTATTTTCAGAATTTGCATTGCACCATACAATATGGTGCTATCACATGCAATAAGCCCTTAATGCATGCAAAAACACCTTATCACATTTTGATAAATGACCCCCTAAGTTAGAACCAAAGAACATGCTGGGTCAGACCAAAGTCATCAGCAAAAGCTATTTTTGTTTTGGAACACCTCTCTGTATATAGACTTTTTTTGTGAGTGTGATCCCTTGGATTTTGCTACCTCTAATGGAAAATCCTGATTTAGATTTGCAGCAGGTTTTCTCAAGTCTGATGAATCAAAAGGTGGCCCTTTGCATAATACAGGAAGTAACCTGGGAAAAAGGGCTATATATATATATATATATAAATATATATATATTTTCACACACCCTGATGTTCACAAACATGTTTCATAAAGTCCAGCCATCTCAGAAATGTTCACAGATGTTTTTCAAAATTATATTTCCACAGATTCACACGATGTTTCCACAAATTCAAACTTGTTGGAAGTATTTACCGGTGATTTTCACAAATATAAGTTCACACACCCCAACATAAAGGCCTTGATGTTTCACCACCCAAACGGCTTCATCAGGGGGATTTTAACATTCTTTTTCTCACATCTTCCATTTCCTTATTCCAGACATGATTCAATGACTCATTATTACTTCAAAGTTCGCCTTCACCGCAATCACAAATGCCGTTCCTGGCTGCTGCAATTGTTCCTAGCTTGATGGACTCTCTACCTGGGTAACATCAAGCTAGGTTGAGAGAACATTGCACAAATCTCATCTTTGTGTGAGTTTCCTCACTCTGAAGGTCATCAAATCTTCACAAGAAAGCACTGTTCTGTTCGTACATCTCACTTTGAATGTCAAAGTGGCCCCTAACCCCTACACTAATACCTAAACCTCACCTCGAGTAACGAGGTGGGCCTCATAATCGGGCCGATACAGTACAGTGCAAGAGTGGAGCGCACTGTTAGCCCGGGTTTGGACGCACGTTTTCGACACACTAGCTTTACCCCTTATACAGTAAGGGGTAATAGCACATCGAAAACGCGCATCCAACCCCCTCGAAACTAATAGCACCCGCAACATGGAAATGCATGTTGATGGCCCTATTAGTTATTCCCGCGCAATACAGAAAGTAAAATGTGCAGAAAATCTACTTTTCTGTACACCCTCCAACTTAATATCATAGCGATATTAAGGCCCCAAAATTTAAAAAAAATCAAAAATTAAAAAAAAATTTTTAAATCGGCCGGCGGCCCGCGAGTTGGAAGACGGACGCTCAATTATGCCGGTGACCATTTTCTGAACCTGTGGCTGTCAGCGGGTTTGAGAACCGACGCCGGCAAAATTGAGCGTCGGCTGTCAAAACCGCTGACAGCTGCCGCTTTTGTCTTTTTACCACAGGCCCTAATTTGCATCTTCTTCCCCCCTGAATCGCGCGCGCACAGGAGAGTGGCCTTGCGCATGCCGGGAGAATGGGCACTCGCCCGCTCTCCCGCAACTTTTACTGAATCGGCCCGATAGAGGTATAAATACTGTTGTGGCCAAGGTGACCCTTGGCTGCTGGTTCTCTCCTTAGCTCCATCTTTGCTGTTGGGCCCACATTCCTCCTAGAGAGATGAAAGCTCCATCTCTTTGCTCTACCATTGGATCCACTACTCACTAGGTGACCTAATTCCATCTGTGATCAGTAGTTGATTCCATGCCCTCCTGGAGTTTTGAACTCCAATAATATTTCCTTACTAGGAAGAATCCTATTACCTGGGGTTAAGTCAGTCATCATACTTGGTCATTCGATTATTAGCAATGTAGATAGCTGGGTGGCTGGTGGGCATGAGGATTGCCTGGTTACATGCCTACCTGGTGCGAAGCTGGCAGACCTCACACATCACCTAAGTAGGATTTTAGACAGTGTTCATTTCATTTTTCATTTCATTTAATAAAATTTATTAATCGCCTAACACTAGAAGGCCTAGGCGATATACATAATAAACATACATAATAATAAAAACAAAAACATAAAAATGACACTCATAATGTGAAATATAGGTTTCATAGAAACCATCTCAAATTATTCCAAACTAACATTAGGGACTTATCCCTAAAAATTCACTGGATTACATACCTGAAGTAAATTTAACAGGGAAATTCAACAGTTAACACTCCATGATTTCACAATAATATCGTAAAACATTCACATTGTAATTATACAATATTAAATGCACGAGTGAGCAAATAGTTCTTAAATACCATCTTAAATTTTTTAACATCTTCCAGCGCATGGATTTCAAAAGGAATTAGGTTCCATTGAACTGGAGCCGCGATGGAAAAAGAAGTTTCTCTAGTATTAAAAAGTCATGCCTGACGGACTGTAGGAATTTCTAATAAATTCAGTTGTGAAGATCTTAACGATCTGACAGGTTTGTAAATTCGTAAAAGTGCATTGAACCAAACAGTCGACTCTGAAACACGTAATTTGAACACTATCATGCCAATCTTGAACACTATACGCTCATGAACAGGCAGCCAATTAAGTTTAGCTAAAACAGGAGAAATCCTATCAGAACGTTTAGAAAAGGAAACAACTCTGGCCGCTGAATTCAGAATCAATTGGATCGAATGAATTACAGACTTAGGTAGGCCGATGTATAGGCCATTACAGTAGTCAATATGGGGAAAAAATTATAGCTCACACTACCATCAAGAAATCAAAGTCATACAACAATGTCGTAAACCTATTAGAAGGTCGAAGTTTAAAGAAACCTGATCTAATCAATGATCTAATCTGAGGTTTAAATGACAAAGTCGAGTCAAGCAGAAGAGCTAGCTGTCATGGTACATGTGGGCACCAATGATATAGGAAAATGTGGGAGGGAGGTTCTGGAAGCCAAATTTAGGCTCTTCAGTAGAAAGCTGAAAACCAGAACTTCCAGGTAGCATTCTCTGAAATGCTCCTGTTCCATGCCAGGTCCCCAGAGAAGGGTGCAAACATCGGGGGCATCCCCCAGTAGTGATGTCATCCGCTTCCAACATAAAAGGCCTATCATTGCTAATTCAATTCGAGTTAGCAAGGACAAGGGTAGGAACCCCTTCCTCGCAACTCTCGGGAATCCCTTTCTCCGCTGCTCTGCCTCTACAGACTCACCTAAGGGTACCCGCCTCCTTGGGAGCCCCGCTCTCTCTCTTCTTGATTTCAGAGTTGATGGACGGGATCCAGTACTCGCCCTCGAGGGCCTATGTTCCCGAATGATAGAGCAAGAAGAGGGGATGGGGCAGGGGAAAGGAGAAAGATGGGACAAAAGAGCGAGGATTAATGGAGAAGGGAGGCAGAAGGGAGAGGAGGAGTTATGGAGCTGTTAAGGAGTGTGAGCCCTTTGCACTGAGGTGTTGCCCAACCAGTGGCCCAGCTGGGCTCCCACCGTAAGGCAGACTTGCACTGCCTGGGACCAGGTCAACTTCACTGATACTAGCCTACTCTTTCACAGGTTGAACCCTTGGATTCAGAGGCTGGCAGGACTTAGACATGGGTCCCGGAGATACCAGGCTGATGAAGGTCAGAAACAGGCCAAGGTCAGGGCAGGTGGCAGACAGCAGCATCTGGCACCAATCAGTGGTCAAGGCAGGTTGATGACAAGCAGCACCAGGTCCAGACAGCGATCAGGACAGGGAGAAATCAGGTGGCATCAGATTCCAGACAATGGTCAGGGTAGTCAGAGAGCAAGTGACATCAGGTTCCAAGCAAGAGTCAGAGCATGAGAGATCAGGCCAGGGGAGCAGGAAAGGACCAGGATAGGGTGAGATAAGATAAGGCAAGAAGAGAGCAAAAGCAGGCACGAATAAGATACAGTAAGAACAGAGCATGGCAGAAAAGATGAGGCTGGGAGGCAGGACAAGGAAGGATAAGGGTGGGCAGGAATCAGGCAATGCAGAGAGGAATGTACAACATACACTGCAGCCAGGCAGGAGGATCTATTGTGAAGGCACTGGCTAGGGTTGTGTTGAGGATCTAAATGTCCCATCACATCTTATGTAGAGCTCCAATCTGCAGAGTCAGCAGGATGGTCATTAATGTCAGGTGACTGGGAAGCAGCTCTTCATAGCTGAGAAAATCCTGATCGGAGGCACCAATGGTTTTGTTGTTGCACTACGGTTTCCCCAGTGAAGTTATCTGCAGCTGTGAAGTCCAAGAAACATCCAAAATTATCACTATGGTATCCTGTGTGAGCATAATGGGAATTAATAGTTGGGGAGAGCCTGAAGTATGGCCTAGAGTTGCCTCCCCAGGCCACCCTAGATCCTGAAGTTTCCCAATTTTTCAGGGCATTGTGTCACAAAGTGCCTCTAGCCAACACAATAGAGACAAAGGTTGAGGCGACAACATCTCTGCTTCTCATTGTTAGTAAATTTGATTCTGCCCAGCTGCATGGGTTCATCAGCTACTGGGGTTAGGAGTAGGCTCCTTATCAGTGGGCACCAGAGGACATTGGAACCAAAGTGCCAACTTTACATAGCATTGATAGGCTTCTCTCTCCCTGCTCCATTCCTAGAAATGGACATTGATTCTAATGGAGAGGGCGATTAGATAATTGAGACCTGCTGGAACCTCCCGGCTGGCAAGGTAATCTTTAATCCGCTCCAAGAAGTCTTGCCAGAAGATGGTGACCAAGCTCTCCTCATTCCAGTAGAGTTCAGAGACCAGGATGCAAAAATAGATTGTGTAGTCACCAATGGTTTTGGAGCCCTGCTTAAGATGGAGTAACTGAGTTGCTGCTGAGGAAGAACAGTCTGATTCATTAAAGATCCAATGGAAATGTTTCAAGAACTCATCTAAATTTTCCATGAGGGAGTCATTCCTCTCCCACAGTGGAGATACCAACACGAGGGCCAATCCAGCCAATAGAGAGAGGATAAATGTTACCTTGATCCGGTCAGAAGGAAAAGTGACCATATGCAGCTCAAAGTGCATTAAGCTTGGTTTAGGAACCCTCTGCAGGACCTAGGCTCACCATCATACCTAGGAGGCAGACCCAGATGAAGCATGGGGCCAGGTACCTGGATGGAAGCCAATGTAGGTGGTGCAGAAGGGGTCAGTTTAGGGATCCAGGCCTGCATGGAATCCATCTGAACAGCAAGGCCTTGAAGTAGGTCAGCTATGTGATTCAGCTGATCCTGTTGCTGCTGGACACATAGTGCCAGGCCAGATACAACCGGAGCTGAGGATGAGTCTGCCAAGCTCATGGCTTTCACAATCTCTCACGGAGTATGAGCCCTTTGCCCTGAGGTGGGATTGATGCTGCCCAACCTGTCACCCAGCTGGGCCCCCACCATCAGTAGGCAGACTCATAGAGCCCTGGTCAACTTCACCAATAGCAGCCTTCTCCGCAGGTTGAGCCCTTGGGTTTGGAGGCCAGCAGAACTTAGGCGAGGGTCCCAGGGATACTGGACTGATGAAGGAGAGAAACAGGCCAAGGTCAGGGCAGATGGCAGACAATGGCATCAGGTACCAAACAGTGGTCGAGGCAGGACTGGGCAGTGGTTGAGGCAGGCAGAGATTGGGCAGTGTCAGGTTTCAGGTAATGGTCGGAACAGGCAGAAAATAGATGGCATCAGGTTTCAAGCGAGGGTCAAAGCATGAGCAATCAGTCCAAGGGAGCAGAAGAAGCCTGGGACAAGGAGAGATAAGACAAGGCAAGGGGGAAGCAAAAGTGTACAGAAACAAGGTACAGCAGGAATAGAGCAAGGAATGAGAGATGAGGCTGGGAGGCAGGGCAAGACAGGGCAGGAATCAGGCAAAGCAGAGAGGGATGCACAACACACACTGCAGCAAGGCAGGAGGACCCATTGCGAAGACACCAACTAGGGGCACAATTTAAATGCCCCGCTGCACTAACATCATCAGAATGTACTGCTCATTTGGTTCCTGCAGTGGGGCATTCCCAGCCGAACGTGCAGTGTGCGCACACACCTAGAGAGGCATCAGCCACAGTGGAAGATGGCAGCATCCTGGGGTGAGTATGGCCAGTCACAGGGAAGTCCCACAACCAGCCAAACATTAAAGGAACAGGCTGAAGGGAGAAAGAGTGGAGAAAGACAGAGGCTGAGGATGCTGAAGGGAGGAGAGGTTGATGGGAGAGAGAGGGAGAGGTGGATTGCTGGCAGGGGATGAGGGCAGGGAACAGAAGAGAGAGAAAGGAGAGGCTTCCTCCCTAGAAAAACAACAAAGGCTCGGTGGCCCTAACATAATAACCCCCAACAAACACAATGACCAGGCCTCTCTTCTTGGCTCCCCCTCCTATTTCTTTTTGCCTCAGCCCCTCCCCTTCTAGCATCCCAACTATCTTCTTACCCCCTCTTCTCTTTCAGACCATCCTTTCTCCCCCTATCTTTGTCTCCTGTCCCATCCCCTTACCCCTTGTCTCCCCAACCTTGCTCTCTCCCCTGCCTCCACCTCCCTTTACCTAATCCCCTCAGTCACACTCATTCCCTCCGTCCCTCCCCAAAATCCTCTCTTTCGCTTTGACCCTTTATTCACTTTCTTCACTCCCAATCCCCCAAATTCCCATTCTTTCACTCCCCTCACAATCACCTCACTCACCTCTCTCACTCCCACCACCACAATCCCTGTGCTAACCTCCTTCACTCTCATCCTCCCCAGTCCCCTCACACTTTCACTCCCTCTCCACCACAATCCCCTCACTAACCTCTTTTCCTCCTACCCCTCACAACCCGTTCCCTCCCACAATTCCTCACTGCCTTCACTCCCATCCTATGACTCCTTCACCTTCTTCCCTCCCCCTCCCCCCCACCCCCAGAAGAAAAGCCTCATTGGTGGCAGTTAGGACAGTGCATTATTTCCTTTCCACGTGCCCCCAACCTCCAGCACTATTGCAACCCCCTTACTCACCTTCCATGCTCCTAAAGAGTTGGAGGATTGCAGTCTTGCAGGGCCTCACGCCTCCTCCTCCGTGGCTGTTGGTGCCTGGTGACATCATTCAGGTGCTGGCAGCTGAGAGGAAGAAAGAGACACTCCAAGTCTTAAGAGCAGGAGGGTGAGTAAAGGAATCTAGGCAGGGGGCAGCAGCAGTGGTGACGGTGATTGCTGTGCAAGATAGTCCCAAGTTGAGGCTTCTCTTCTCCATTGCTGGCAGAATTTATTTTTTTTTGGGGGGGGGGGGGGTTGACCCTTGTAGCCTCCTCCAAATTCTGGCACTTATAAGTATACTCCCTCTTCCCCTTCCTGAAATCCAAGATGGGGGCAGGGGTTTCATACTCATCCATAGTAGATGACAAAAGGAGAACGAGGGCGTGAAATACAGACACAATCGAGAATAAGTGGGAAGCAGTAAAGAGGAAGAAAAGGGTGGCTGGAAATCCAGAGAAGGAACAGTAGGGAGCGTGTGCATGGAATGTAAGGGGAATGAAAAGAGGAATTGAGAATGAATGGATAGAGAGAAAGAATTGAAAGTGGGGTGAAAAGAGAGGCATGACAAGACAAAGAAGTAGTTTGTGAGATAAGACATGCAGTAAACAGGGTATAGAAAGAAAGAACTTGGCAAAGAGAAGAAGATGGATGAATGTAAAGAAAGAATGAGAAAGTAATAGGAAGTAATAACAAAAATCAGAAAGCGGGATAAAGGCCTAAAATGGAGCAAAGAAAGAATAAAAGAATTAATCAAGCATAAACAACTAAGGTTCTAAAAAAATATTTGTAAACTTAAAAAATACATTTTTAAAAATACATTTTTTGTTAGGTTTTGTAGGTTTTGTGGACCCTTGGCCCGAGGTGGGAGTTGACTCTTTCTGTGGTGTTGAGCCCCACAGGGCCCCACCATCGGGAGGTGAGGTGAAATGGAAACTCAGGCGACTGAAGCATGGCTGTGGCCCAGGAGTAAGGAGGCATAGACAAGTTGTCTGCGTCACAGCTACGTGATCGCAGATACCTGCACTGAGGCAATACTGCGGGGTGCCCCAAGGAGCGGGGTCTGAGAGAACAATCCAAAGTATTACAATGCTGGCAGGTCAGGAGACAGGAGAAACCAGAGGAAGGATCTACAAGGCAGAGATGCACCGAGCAGGCCCGAGGAGTGGGAAAGCATAGAGAAAGGAACTCCAGTGTGGTAATGCTGAGGCTACCCCGAGGAGCGGGGAAGCATAGAGATAGGATCTCTGGCAAAGTCGCGCTGAGGCTACCCTGAGGAGCTGGGCAGCGCAGGACAAGTCCGGAAAGGGAGCAACAGAGCAGGCCCCCCGAAGAGCGGGGTACCCAGAGCCAGAGTCCAAGGTTGCAATGTAAGGATCCAAGGCAGGAACCGCAGGTCCGAAGAAAGGTACAAGCACCACAGGAGCTCAGAGAACTCATTGCTAAGTCGGTTAGCGTAGGCCAAAGAAGGTGCTTAAATATCTCAGACTTGTGATGTCATTACCCGGGGACGCCCCTGGAGTTCCCGCCATAGGGCCTTTAAAGAGAGACCCGGTGGTGCACGCACCTAGGAAGGGCCGGAGTCAGAGATGTAGGCGGTAAGTCCCAGCCGACACGTGTAGTCCCAAAGCCAGGAGGAATGCGGCAGATAGTGGCAAGCCACAGCCAGAGCTTACCCGGAGCGGAGAGCAGGGCCAGAGAAGTGATGTGAGTTGGGATCGGCTCTGCAAGCTGCCCACTGCCGACGGTCATAACATTTTTACATGTTTACATGTCGAGTAAGAAAAGTCTACACAGGATTATATAAATATTGCACAGAATCTTGAAGAATGTGCCACAGTGTTTTCTAATCTTTCCAGCAGGGTTATGGGGTTGCAATTTATATGGGATACATTGAGGGGTTGATACTGTATTTTATAATCAATTTATTGTGAGCTGCTTTGATGTGTGAAGGAAAGACAAGATAGTAAGTTAAACAAGCAATCAATTAATTAATTGATTAATCTGTACTTGATTTGCCGTTGAATACTAGAGGTCTTGCTTATAATTTCCCCATTTTTCACCATTTTACAATCTGAAGATGAATGAAACTGGGGGCTTGCAGTTCAGATGACTTTGTAAATTTATAACTATAGCTTCAGCATTCATTTGTATAGTTTTCTTCCTTTAATATTTTCACAGATTGCCCTTTTGTATCTCTTTTCCTGACAAGGAAGTCATCCTACTCACAATGAGGATATCAAACTTATATGCATGTGGAAAAAGGGATTCTAACTTGCCAAACTACAGGAAAAGCCCTGCCTGCAATTCTCTGCTAGTGTCATAAACCCACTTAATAATATGTAACACCGAATTTTCCACTGAGGTTTAACCGCAGTACTTAGAGCGGGGGAGGGGAATGGGAGCTCATATTGTCTTCCCTGACTTGGGAAAGAAAGCGTGGCCAGCATGTCTTTAATCTACCTCTGCTCCAAAGAGACTTGGGGGGGAGGAGGCAGGAGCATGCCAGCACTACTATACTTCCCCAGTGCCCTGTGGAATATCTGGAGCACTGGTGGGTGACTTGGCCTTCTTTTTAATAAATATATATATTTTTTTTATGTGGTGCTGTGGGAACCTGGTTTATAATGTGAAAGCAGATAACAAATTCCTGCTATGACATCACTGTGCTGTCACTGTAAGAATGGCTTCATGACAGTTAGCATTATCAATAAAGTAGAGCAGTTTGTTTGCTTTAGTTTAGTTTATAACAATATACCACTTCTCTTAAATAATTAAAGCAATATCCTCTTGCAGATATGTGGAGGTACACTCACTGCTGAGCTTTCCTTTGAAAATTCGTGGCTGCTGGGGACCGTGGGAACAAATGTACCTGGATTTCGCATCTTCCTTACAACAGGGCCAATGTAAGGAGCTGCAGTAGACCTGCTGTGAGCTTGTGTGCGTGGTATTACATGCATTTTCCTGCGCTAAACATACATGTGTTTGTAATAATGTGGTTTAGCACAGAACAAATGTGCATGCAAACCCACTCAAAAAGCCGCGGATGATTTAGCACAAGTCCATCCTAATGCCATGCAAGGAGGCAATTGACTATTCATGGACAATGCAGAGAGTCGCCACTGACATTAGTGTGAGTTTTTTTTAATGGGCTTTTAGCACCTGGGTCCATCAAGCCCAGCATCCTGTTTCCAACAGTGGCCAATCCAGACTACAAGTACTTGGCAAGTACCCAAAAACTAAGTATATCCCATGCTACTAATGCTAGTAATAGCAGTGGCTATTTTCTAAGTCAAGTTGATTAATAGCAAGTAATGGACTTCTTATCCAAGAACTTATCCAAACCTTTTTTAAACCCAGTTACATTAACTGCACTAACCACATCCCCTGGCAACAAATTTCAGAGTTTAATTCTGCATTGAGTGAAAAAGAATTTTCTACGATTAGTTTTAAATGTGCTACATGCTAAATTCATGGAGTGCCCCTAGTCCCTCTATTATCCGAAAGAGTAAATAACCGATTTCACATTTACCCATTCTAGACCTCTCATGATTTTAAATACCTCTTTCATATCCCCCCTCAGCCATCTCTTCTCCAAGCTGAACAGCCCTAATGACTTTATCCTTTCCTCATAGGGGAGCTGTTCCATCCCCTTTATCATTTGGTTGCCCTTCTCCATCGTAACTATGTCTTTTTTGAGAAGCTGCGACCAGAATTGTACACAGTATTCAAGGTGTGGTCTCACCATGGAGTGATACAGAGGCATTATGACATTTTCAATTTTATTCACCATTCCCTTCTTTGAAATGCTCCCGGTTACATATGCAGGTCCTCAGAGGCAGGCAGAGCTCCGAAGTCTCAATGCATGGATATGAGACGATGGTGCAGAGGCAGAGGGATTCTGTTTGTAAGGAACTGGCAAATCTTTTGGGGAAGGGGGGAGTCTTTTCTGAAGGGATGGGCTCCACCTTAACACCATGTGGAACCCAGACTTCTGTTACTAACCTTTAAAAAGGAGATAGAGCAGCTTTTATTTAAAACTAGAACAAAGGGGGAAAGTCACTCAGAAGTATCTTAAAAGGATACTAATGAAGCATTAGAGTTAGGGCAAAACAATCGCAACAGAGAGAATTCCAAAATTAGAAAGTAGAGATGTGCAAAACCGTTTAGGCAATTACAACGAAATTGCCTATTCGTTGTGGATTGGGGGCCCCGAACCCAGAAAGGATTTTCCCCAAACTTCGGGGAAAATCTGTTTTTGGGTTTGTGCTGGGAGAGGGGCACAGTTTTTTTTTAAATTAAAAACCCCCCCAAGCATTAAGATTATCGATAATACAACCACCCCCCCATCCCGATCCCTCTCCCAAGACTTACTAACATCCCTGGGGTCCAGCGGGGTCCCGGGAGCCATTGTCCCTCCATGCCCGGCATGCCAGTCTCGCTCAAAATGGTGCTGATAGCCTCTGAACTGCTATGTCACAGGGGCTACCGGTTGCCATTGGTCAGCCCCTGTCACATGGCCCATCGGCGCCATCTTGTGCTCCTACCATGTGACAGGGGCTGACCAATGGCGCCGGTAGCCCCTGTGACATAGTATGGGCAAAGGCTATCAGCGCCATTTGGATTACTGGCAGCCGACAACGAAATTGCTCCCGGACCCCCACTGGACCCCCAGAGACTTTTGGCAAGTCTTGGAGGTCAGGAGGCCCCCCCAAGCTGGCCAAAAGTCCCTGGGGGTCCAGCGGGGGTCCCAGAGCAATATCCTGCCCTCGGGCCGTCGGCTGCCAGTAATCAAAATGGCACTGAGAGCCTTTGCCCATAAATGTCACAGGGGATATCGGTGCCATTGGTCGGGTTGCTCCTACCATGTCACAGGGGCTACCGGTGCCTGTGACTTAATATGTCACCGGGCTACCAGTGCTGACCCCCCCAAGACTTCCAAAAGTCCCTGGGTGTCCAGCGGGGGTCCGGGGAGTGGATTTCGTTGTCGGCTGCCAGTAATCCAAAATGGCGCCGATAGCCTTTGCCCATACTATGTCACAGGGGCTAACCGGCGCCATTGGTCAGCCCCTGTCACATGGTAGGAACACAAGATGGCACCGTTGGCCATGTGACAGGGGGCTGACCAATGGCGCCGGTAGCCCTGTGACATAGTAGTTCAGAGGCTACGGCACCATTTTGAGCGAGGCTGGCACGGAGGGACAAATGGCTTGCGGGACCCCCCGCTGGACCACCAGGGATCTTGGTAAGTCTTGGGGAGGGGATCGGGATGGTGGGGGGGGGGGGTTATGTATAATAATGTATTAAAATGAATTTAAATGCTTGGGGTGGGGGGTTTCCGTTTTCCCTGTTTCGTTTTTTTTTTCGGTTTTCAAAAAAACTAACGGAAAAACCAAACTTTACCACAACGTAATCCGAGTCATAAAACGACCCGGTAGAAAAAAACGAAGCACATCTCTATTAGAAAGTAGACCATATGCCTATAAGTAAAGAACCACCTGAGCTAAAAGATTCCAATTATCCTGACAACTGAAAGCAGAATGTGAATACAATACAAACACACTTTGAAATGGATATGGATACATGGGCATCTCAGGAACATCCTCTGTAGAAAAGGAACAGGATAAGGCATCCGCGCAAGTGTCTTGTCCACTGGACGGTACTTCAGGAGGAAGATTGAAAAATAAAATTACCAACGGGCCTGTCTATGATTCAGGCGTTGTGTGTCCCACAAGTATTCAAAGGTTTTGTGGTCGGTGTAACCGTGATTTGATGTTGAGCCCTTCAAACCATGGCAACCATTCCTCAAAGGCAATTTGATCGCTAAAATTTCCTTGTCTCCTATTCCATAGTTTCGTTCAGCCTGGAGAGAAAATGCCGAGAGAAGAAGGAACAGGGATAGAGGGTATTATTGTCAGCATGTTGGCTAAGGACTGCTCCTACCCCGACGTCCGAAGCATCTACCTTAACGATGAAAGGTCGTCGGGGATCTGGGTGGCATAGAAGAGGCTCTTGAAGGAATGCCTCCTTGAGTTTTTGGAAGGTGATCATGGCTTCAGGGGACCATTGAGAAGGGTTAGCTCCTTTTCGCTTCATGGCAGTAAGAGGCGCGGTCAAGGTGGGAATAGTGATTAATGAATGATCTGTAGTAGTTGATGATCAGAGGAATCTTCTCAGAGCTTTAAGTCCAGTAGGTTGGGGCCAGTTTCAAATACTTTTGGTCTTTTGCGGATCCATCTGGAAACCCTGGATGGATACCACATAATAGCTTAAAAAAAGCAGTGGATTCTTGGTGAAAAGAGAATTTTTCTAATTTGGCATATTAGTGGTTGTCTCTCAATCTCTGGAGAACTCTCTTGATGTCCAATTGATGGTTCTGGAGTGGTTCTGGGAAAAGACCAGTATGTCATCAAGATAGACTACTACGCAGGTGTAAAGCATGTCCCAGAAAATTTCATTCATGTTTTGAAACACGACTAGGGCATTGCAAAAGGCCAAAGGGCTGACTAAATATTCAAAATGGCCATCACAGGTATTAAATGTTGTCTTCCATTCATCCCCCTGGCATATTCAGACTAGATTGTATGCCCCCTCTGATGTCCAAGTGTGTGAATATTTTGGCTCCTTGGAGCCTATCAAAAAGTTCGGAGATCAATGGCCAGTGGGTAGCGATCCTTCATAGTGATCTCATTCATGCCCCAGTGGTTATACATGGGTAGAAGGGAGCTGACTTCTTGCCCACAAAAAGAACCCAGCCCCAGCAGGATTTAGTCAAATGAAGCCCTTCGCCAAATTCTCTTGGATATAGAAGGACATGGCCTGGGTTTCCGAGAGAGAAAGTAGGTACACAAAACACACACCCTTTCCTCTGGGAGGCTCGGTAATCAGGTAGTAGATTGATGGCACAGTCAAAAGATCAGTGAGGTGGTAGGGGCGTCTGTCCGCGTGCTTTAGAGAATATGTCTTGGTAGGCGGAGTATTGTGGAGGTAGGCCCGGAAGCAATGTAGTAGTGGTCTGCATGGCATATTAGTCACCAACTCGAGACATCTCCCATGGCAAGACTCTCCCCATTGGGATAATTGAAGGGTGCTCCAGTCAAATTGAGGTGAGTGCAATGTAGCCATGGTATGCCGAGTACCACCAGATGTATTGCCTTATCTAGGACTAAAAAGGAGATGGTCTCCCTATGAAGAGACTCTGTGCAGAGACGGATAGGTTGTGAGTAGTAAATGAGACTTCACCAGGTACGGCTTCGCCATGGATAGAAGACAAGAGCAGTGGTGTGGGTGTCCGGACGGTGGGAATTCGCAGGTGCTCCTTGAATCCACTAAGGCTAATGTGTGGAACTCAAAGACTTCAGAATTGAGACTGGAAGGGTCAGTGGAGGAGATGTAGAGGTCTGTGAGTTTCCCAGACAGATAGGACAGGTGGGAACAGCGTGACCATGTTGTCCACAGTACATGCAGAGTCCTAGCCTTTTCCAGTGACGCCTCTCTTTAGCAGATAAATGACTGCGCCCAGTTGCATGGGTTCTTCTTCTTCAATAGATGGATACTGGCGTAGTCTGGGTAACCGGTAGTGGACGAGAGTAGGAACCCCTGATGGTATCTTCTTGGAAGCTTTAAGCTCCTGTGAGAGCTCATACAGATGACGATCAAAACGTCCAGCTAAGTCAATGAGAGAGTCCAAATGATCAGGAAGCTCACGTGCGGCTAGCTCATCTTTAATGTGAAAATTAAGGCCTTCCAGGAAAATAGTCCATAGGCAATCCCAGTTCCAATGTAGTTCCGAAGACAAGGTTTTAAACTCAATAACATAGTCAGTTAAAGACTTGGTACCTTGTTGGAGGTGTAAGAGTGCAAATCCAGCGATAGTCTTGTGAGCAGGATCATCAAAAACAGAATGGAAGAGAGCACGGAAGCCGATCAAATCCTTGAGAATTGGATTATTATGCCTCCAAAAGGTGATACCCATGCCAGAGCTTTCCCATCTAAAAGAGACAAGATGTACGCAGTTTGGACACTACATCTGGAAATTAGGTAGGTTGCAGGGAAAAGTGCATACAGCAATGATTCAGAAAGCTCCTACATAACAGGGGATCAGCTGTAAAATGTGTAGGTGCAGGCAAGGATACGGAGTGCCGTATAGGCAATGCCTGTGAAGTGGAGGAGAGTTTGTCAGGCATAGAAGCAGAGTCCAGCTGAGAACTCAACTGGTTAAAAGCGTAAGCCAAGTCTCTAGTGTCCTCTGTTGTTCGGAGAGTCGTTGGGTGGGGCCAGGATGGCCTGGAAGGCTGAGACCTGAGCCGGGTCCATGAACTTAGCAATCTGTTATGTTTTTTTAAGGATGTGAACCCTGGGCCGAGGTGAGAGATAATTCCACCCACAGGGAGGAGCCCTGTGGGCCTCACCGTCAGTAGGCACAGTCTCAGAGTCTTAGGACACAACTGTAAGAGAAACTTTATTATAGAGGAGAAAGAGCAGAACCCGTGGAGCGGGGAAACTGCAGTTAAAGAACAGTCCTTGAGCAGAGCCCGTAGAGTGGGACTGCAGTAGAAATACAGTTCTTGAGCAAGGGGTATGCCCAGGGTGATACCTAAGATGTAATTATCCAGTAGTGACCTGTGGAGCAGGGTATGCCAGGCAGTCTTCTCAGTAGTAAGGCTATTACCTCAGATGTGCAGATCCGGTAGTGGCCCGCAGCGTGGAGTACGCCAAGACAAGCCTTCTCAAGGATGAAGTAATTACCTCAGGGTGCGCAGATCCAGTAGTGGACCACAGCACGGGATATGCCGAGGATGACTGTACAATGATGGTGATGCTGAGGTAGTCAGAGGTACGGAATCTGTAGCATAGGGAATGGTGAGACAATCCTGCTGAGGAGAGCACGGTAGTGGCCCGAGGCACAGGGTACACTGCAGGGAATCCCAGCAAGGTTTGGTAGAGTTGAAGTACGAAGGAAGTACTCATGAGGCGTGGTTCCAAAGGAAGCCCTGAGAAGTAGAACAAACGATGTTCAAAGGCAGGAAGGCCCTCCGAGGAGCAGATAGCCTAGGAACGTGGAAGAGCCCCTGAGGAGCGGGTGCTCAGAGCGCTCACAACCGTAAGCCAGGAACTGGAACCGATAGTCCAGAGTAGTGGATTCCAGCAACGAGGAAACTCCTTGCTAACTCATTAGTGCATAGGGCCGGTCTGCTTAAGTACAGGTAGCGAGATTATGTCATCCAGAAGGGAGACACAAGCATGCAAAGTAACGGATCCCTTGAAAGCCCCCATCCTTTATTGAACTACTGGTTGTCACAAAGAAACCTGCCTGAACACTCCTGCCTCTCTGGTCTGGATGCCAACCCTCCAGCCTCTTTCTTATGGCTGATAGAATATTTCATGAGGTGTAGAGATTGTGCATCAACTGTGTAAACAACAAAGCCTACCTGTACCCTAATGCTCTATACCTGCTAGAGCTGTTGCCAGCCCCTTCCATCAGGGAGAAATAAGAATGTGTAACGTTCATGCTGGGTCAGATATCATTGGTGAAATGCACGCTTTTCCCTACTGCCTTAGCCAGATGCATCTGCATTTAACTATGGCACCTGGTTGTACAGGATGGGGGTTGACTTTCCTTCTAAATGAAGTCCTGGAAGGCACTTTGTAACTGGGGGCTAACACATGCAGCAGACACTTAAAGCTCATATTCTCCACTACCTGTGAGGCTGATGCTCTTCGTTAATATTTTAGATGCTACCTGCCACTTGTCCCTATGGTGGGTTGCCACTTCACACATATGACTGGAGCTGATGCCTGCCACCTGACTGCGGGAAGGAACCATGGGATAAGCTCGGAGAAGTCTTCCCCTTTTCAACTCCTTATCTCTGGCTTTTACTTGGAGTGGGAGAAGGGGGTCCCCAGGATAGTACTGCCACCCTCCCCTAATGCAAATGCTAGCAGTGCTGCTTCTTCATTTGTCAGATGCCCCACTTGCTTCCCTCCTTCCTGCAGTGAAAACACTAAGCAAAATTCAGGACCTCTTAGTTTTAAAGTGCCTCCAGATTAAGGATTTCTTCCATGATCCCCTTTCTACATCCATGGAAGCTGATGTTGGCACTGAAGTTGAGGTAGAGGGTGGAAGCTGAGGAAAAATGCAAGGGGCATTGCTTACACTTTCTACCTGTTCTGTCTATTCAGGGTTGATCTCAACATCATCAGTATCATCTCTCACCCCATCATCTCATGGAGGCTAAGATGCTACTGACTAAACATCCCAAATTCCCTTCAGCTACTAGCTCTTTGATATCTTTTGATTCAGAGAATCCCAGACAACATTCTTCCTCAGAATCAGTTGATAAAAATACTGCCTTTACTGCCACAAATGCTGTAACCAAAGAGGAGCAAACTGCTAGTTTTGGACATTGCACTTCTGCTACCTCTCCCTTGCTAATGCCAGACTTGCATGGCTCTCTCACTTTTCTCTCTGCTCTAAAAGAGGGAAAGGAACAGGCAGCAGTGGCACATGCTCTCCAAATTTCACTTTTTTCTACACTGAGTTGCCTTTTTCTTCTGTCATTCTGGACCTTAAAAAGTCCCAATTCAATTTAGGTACAAGACTGTCCTGGGAGAAGGGAGGAGCCTGTGACCAAAGTATAAGACCTCAGAGCCTAGAAGGGTTAAAAGGGCCTCAGGAAAGAGACATGCCATACGCCAGAACTTGTTATGTCTAAAGGTGAGCTGCACTACATGTTTGACCTAGAGTTACGGTGAATTGTACTGAGCTGCGCTAATTGATTTGGACCTGAATCTAAGGTGAATTGCACTATATGTTTTGAGACTTGGATTTAAGTTGTGCTGCCCTTTTTGTTTCTGTGTGTGTATTACCACTGTAAATTGAAAAGTAGATTTTCAAAGCCACACGCATGCATCCATGTGCATGTAGTTCCCAGCACACGCACATGGACGTGCTGATTTTATACCATCCACACATGCATGTGCGGGCGGACTGTGACTAGGATGTGCAGGGGGGGGGGGATTTTATAAAGTACACATGGTGATGTGAGTAGGCCTTCCCCAGTTCCCTCCTAGTCCTCTCCTTAATTGGAGTGGACTGGGAGGGAACTTCCCTAACCCTAACTCTACCCTTCCTACCTTTCTCCCTCTCCTCCCTGACGTCAAAAATGCAATCCAACCAGGGGTAAAACAGTGCGCTCAGGTGAGCGCACTTTACAGAATCGTCCCTTAAGACAGAAAGACATAAGACTTAAAACAGAGAGGAAAATTATGCAGTAGAGTCTATGTAGCAGACAGTTCTGGAAAGGAGGGATCCTAGGCATAAGTGAGGAAATAGTATATGTTCGTAAATGGAGTAACAGAGAGATCATGATTGCACTGAAGAGATATGTATACAATAGCATGGCTACTTTGCTTGCATTTGTGTATGTGTGGCAGATTACTAGCAACAGGATATTAAATGGTATCACAGATATCTTTTCATTCAATGCATTATTTAATCTTAACATAAGTTCTCTTCATCTTCACTAGCTTAAACTTAACCAAATAACAGCAGATTCACAGTACTTAGTTCAGTTTGGGTCAGCATATTCCAGTAACCTTTCACATATACCAGTACTACCAACTGATTCAGCAGGGCACCTCACAGATACTCAGGGTTACAGATTTTCCTCATCCAGGTTCTACAACACTATTTATAGGGTGTGTGTGTGTGTGTGTGGGGGGGGGGGGGGGGGTTGTGCAGTGGGTTTTTTTTTCTGTGTCATTTTTGTTTTATGTCATTTTTTGCTTGATTTCATTCTCAAAATGGTTTTTTTGCTTTCTTTTGTAGTTTTTCTTTAATTTTGGGTTTAGTGCACACTAAGTTCTGTTAATATGCACTAACAGGAACCTAAAAAATAACACAATTTTGGCATTTTTCTTTCGTTTCGTGGTTCCAGTGAAATAAAATGAATGCACATCCCTAATTTACTGCTTTCAAGTTGCCAGGACTACTGGGATATCCTCCGTGATTCCTTATGAGCACCCAAGGACCAATGTAAGTCCTCACGGGTGGGGTTACAGGCCTGGCTGAAAGTAGGTATGCAAGTCTTCTCATCTTATTGGCTCAAAGAAAGCCACCCTGTGGCTCATGGGCAGAGCACAAGCTCTCCAACAGGACAAACTAATTCAAGACCAAATCTGTCTTTTTTTTCCCATTTTCATCACCACCCCTCCTAGGGATAACCTCCAGGTATCCCAAAGAACTATCAGGATCTAGGTTCAACTATCCAACACTACCACCCTTACAAGTCAAGGTTTGGTCTAGGAACATGGTAATTCAGTCAAGAAAAAGATACACAGTCTGGGACTGGAATCTCTGCAAGGCAAACACAAAAATTAATGAAAAACATAAAATCAGAATTGGAGGCAAGCAAGTACCAGTTCAGAATTAAGGACAAGGTCCCACATGGCGTGATGAGTAGAAGTTGCTTCACCCTCTTTTGGCATAGTCTGATGCAGCTGCAACACTAGCTGAGACAGCAAGCTGGACAGACAGGGGCTCTGGCACAGTCAGATCTGGATCTAGCTTGGTTGGTGGGATATGGCATGGCTTCAGCATTAGCTGGAGCCCCTCCTCGGGTACAGTGTCTGGCATATCAGGAGTACAACCTGACTCCCTCTCGAACGAGAAGTGCAGGTCTTGAAGCATAGCTACCAGGGTCTTAAAAGGGTCAGTTTCTTGTGTTGTGGTTTCAGCACCGGCTTCTAGTTCAAGCTGAGCAGGCACAGAATCTGGCATTGGAGCTGTAGTAGGGTCCAGCCTAGAGTCTAGATCAAACTGGTGAGCTAACACTAAATCAGGAGCTGGATCAAGGTCTGGCATGGAGCCTGAAACAGGAGCAGGTTTAGCCAGCGCAGCTTCAGCTCTGACTGAAGTGTCTCCCTCTGGCATAGAGTCAGAGGTGGATTTAGGTTGGGGTGGCCAACTACGGTCCTTGAGAGCCACAAACAGGACATCCATAATGAACACGCATGAGAGAGATTCACATACAATGGAGGCAATGTATGCAAATTTGTCTTATGCATATTCATTGTGGATATCCTGAAAACCCGACCTGTTTATGGCTCTCGAGGACTGGAGTTGGCCACCCCTGATTTAGAATTTTGTTGCCCTAGAGATTGTATTGGTGTTGTCGTCCCGCCCCCCACCCCCAAATAAGATCAGATTCTGTGGCAAGAATTAAGGAAATCTGTAGCACACGGGCAGACATTTTCATCTTTTATTTTACATTATAAAAGTAGCTTTGCAATCTTCCTTGTATCTGTAGAAATTATTTTGGATGAGGAAAGGGTTTTTTTTGGGTGAGGAAAAGGGATGTCAAGTATCAGTACAGGGAGGAAACCTCAGAGATGGGGGGAAGAGAAGGTGAGAAGCAAAGAGGACTGGGGAGGGGAAAGAAGATTGAAAACATCTGGAATGAGGGAAGAAGAGGGAGATGGAGGCTCTGGGATTGAGCAAGGAGAGGAGAAAGTAGAAGGGGTTCCAAGATCTGGGAGCAAGTGAGAATTAGTAGAGACAGGAGATCCCAGAATCTGAGGGATAGAATGAAAGATCAAGGGAAGGAGGATGTGAATTTTAGAGAGGGGGCAAGGACACTAGTGTGCCTACCATGCTTCATGCTTGCTCACTCTTGCATTCCCTCTCTATTCTCCCACTGAATCTGGCATACACACACCCCTAGAAACAATCCTAGTTTATCTAGCGCTCAGTGTGAGCCAGGCTATCATTTTATGCTTTTTTATTTGACGTCGTGATTCCAAATCCGGTTCAGATTTTGTGTTAGTTTTGCAGCTGATTGCATCTGCTGGGATTACCTGCTCTGGGATCCTTAGCCTTGACTGGTGCCACAGCTGCAACTAACTGGCTTTGAACTTGCTTTGAGCTCAGTGTGAATTTCCTTTGTTCAAAATTCCGACAGGTTTCTTGCTTGAAGTCCTAGATGCAACTGAAACCAAGAATTACATCTGTAACCCTCTGCCTAAGCAGAGATCTATGATCCGTGTGCTCCTGAAGTGTTGCTTTGAATCAGGGATGGCGACCAACTCCGGTCTTTGAAAGCCACCAACAGGCCAGGTTTTCAGGATATCCACACTTGTCTGTATGTGGTGCTAGAGGACCGGAGTTGGCCACCCCTGCTTTAAATCCTGTGAATCAAGTCTGGTTCACCTTTATAGGGGAAGAACCTTTGGCAGTATTCAAAAGCCATGTTGATTGATGACTGAATTCTTATCTATCTAAATGTCTTAGCTGCTACATTTGGCGACTTATCTGGCTAAATTCTAGCTGGATAACCCTTTATCTGGCTAGATTTTAGTCAGACATGTCAGGGGTGTTCCTGAAATAGATGGTAGATGTTCCGGGGAGGAGTGGAGTTCGCAAGTTAGATTAACTAGTTAACTCTGGCCTCGCTGAAGGCAGGTCTAAAGTTAACCGGATATATTCAGCAGTGTTGCCATGCTGCTGAATATCCTGGTTAAGTTAGCCGTCTAGGTGTATCCAGCTAACTTATCTAGCCACTCAGCAGCTGAATATGGACCCCTTTGTGTTCTACATCTAATCCGGGGTGGTCAATTCCAGTCCTCGAGAGTCACAAACAGGCCAGATTTTCAGGCTATCCACAATAAATATGCATGAAAGAGATTTGCTTATAATGGAGGCAGTGTATGCAAATCTCTCTCAAGCATATTCATTGTGGATAACCTGAAAATCAGACCTGTTTATGGCTCTTGAGGACTGGAGTTGGGCAGCCCTCATCTAACCCCTGAAGTGCATTCATGGGTCCTTGCAGATAATGGCTTAGTTTGTGCTGAGGGCAGAATGAGGTTCCTGAGAAACTTTCAGATTACTAAACAGGGGTATTGTTCTTATTCAATGTATTTGTAACATAAGACAATAGGTTCTCTTCCCCTTCATTGACAACATAACCAGCAGATTCACAGTAGGGATGTGAATCGTTTTTTAACGATTAAAATTATCGTCCGATAATTTTAATATCATCTTAAATCGTTATAGAACACGATACAATAGAAATTCTAACGATTTATCGTTAAAAAATCGTTAAATCGTGTTAGTGCGCACTAACAGGAGTTAGTGCGCACTAACTCGAGTTAGTGCGCACTAACTGAAAATGATACAAATTGACACTTTCCAGGTCAGTAAAGGTCAGTTAGGAATGAATATGTGTTCCTATTGGCTGGCTGCCCTCTTATCTATTGATGTTAACCAGGTTCCCACTGAGGTGATGGTTGGGGGGATGGGAAATGGAAATGGAAACTCAGGAACACTAACAGAAAATGATACAAATTATTGACACTATCCAGGTCAGTAAAGGTCAGTTAGGAATGAATATGTATTCCTATTGGCTGGCTGCCCTCTTATCTATTGATGTTACCAAGGTTCCAACTGAGGTGATGGTTGGGGGGATGGGAAATGAAAACTGTTGGTAGTTGACAAAAAAAGTAATGTGATCAGTCAATATGACTAGAACCTGTGCCCTATTCCTGATACCAGGGGTGTTGTGATCTTCCTGAACTCAGTGCCCTATCCCTGATACCAGTCTGAGACAGCTCCCTCCCTGCATTACTAGTGAGAGACTGGCTTCACAGACAGGGGGGAGCTGCCTGACCCTCACTCCTGACTTCCCCCATGTCCCAGCTAGTGAATGGTGTGTGGGTGAGGGGGGGGGGGGGGGGAGGATGGTGAAGTCTGAGACAGCTCCCTCCCTGCATTACTAGTGAGAGGCTGGCTTCACAGACAGGGGGGAGCTGCCTGACCCTCACTCCTGACTTCCCCCATGTCCCAGCTAGTGAATGGTGTGTGGGTGAGAGGGGGGAGGATGGTGAAGTTTGAGACAGCTCCCTCCCTGCATTACTAGTGAGAGGCTGGCTTCACAGACAGGGGGGAGCTGCCTGACCCTCACTCCTGACTTCCCCCATGTCCCAGCTAGTGAATGGTGTGTGGGTGAGGGGGGGAGGATGGTGAAGTCTGAGACAGCTCCCTCCCTGCATTACTAGTGAGAGGCTGGCTTCACAGACAGGGGGGAGCTGCCTGACCCTCACTCCTGACTTCCCCCATGTCCCAGCTAGTGAATGGTGTGTGGGTGAGGGGGGGGAGGATGGTGAAGTCTGACACAGCTCCCTCCCTGCATTACTAGTGAGAGGCTGGCTTCACAGACAGGGGGGAGCTGCCTGACCCTCACTCCTGACTTCCCCCATGTCCCAGCTAGTGAATGGTGTGTGGGTGAGGGGGGGGGGGGAGGATGGTAAAGTCTGAGACAGCTCACTCCCTGCATTACTAGTGAGAGGCTGGCTTCACAGACAGGGGGGAGCTGCCTGACCCTCACTCCTGACTTCCCCCATGTCCCAGCTAGTGAATGGTGTGTGGGTGAGGGGGGTGGGGGAGAATGGTGAAGTCTGAGACAGCTCCCTCCCTGCATTACTAGTGAGAGGCTGGCTTCACAGACAGGGGGGAGCTGCCTGACCCTCACTCCTGACTTCCCCCATGTCCCAGCTAGTGAATGGTGTGTGGGTGAGGGGGGGGGGGATGGTGAATTCTGACACAGCTCCCTCCCTGCATTACTAGTGAGAGGCTGGCTTCACAGACAGGGGGGAGCTGCCTGACCCTCACTCCTGACTTCCCCCATGTCCCAGCTAGTGAATGGTGTGTGGGTGAGGGGGGGGGGGGGGAGGATGGTAAAGTCTGAGACAGCTCACTCCCTGCATTACTAGTGAGAGGCTGGCTTCACAGACAGGGGGGAGCTGCCTGACCCTCACTCCTGACTTCCCCCATGTCCCAGCTAGTGAATGGTGTGTGGGGTGAGGGGGGTGGGGGAGAATGGTGAAGTCTGAGACAGCTCCCTCCCTGCATTACTAGTGAGAGGCTGGCTTCACAGACAGGGGGGAGCTGCCTGACCCTCACTCCTGACTTCCCCCATGTCCCAGCTAGTGAATGGTGTGTGGGTGAGGGGGGGGGGGGGAGGATGGTGAAGTCTGACACAGCTCCCTCCCTGCATTACTAGTGAGAGGCTGGCTTCACAGACAGGGGGGAGCTGCCTGACCCTCACTCCTGACTTCCCCCATGTCCCAGCTAGTGAATGGTGTGAGGGGGGGGGAGGATGGTGAAGTCTGAGACAGCTCCCTCCCTGCATTACTAGTGAGAGGCTGGCTTCACAGACAGGGGGAAGCTGCCTGACCCTCACTCCTGACTTCCCCCATGTCCCAGCTAGTGAATGGTGTGTGGGTGAGGGGGGGGGGGGAGGATGGTGAAGTCTGAGACAGCTCCCTCCCTGCATTACTAGTGAGAGGCTGGCTTCACAGACAGGGGGGAGCTGCCTGACCCTCACTCCTGACTTCCCCCATGTCCCAGCTAGTGAATGGTGTGTGGGTGAGGGGGGGGGAGGATGGTGAAGTCTGAGACAGCTCCCTCCCTGCATTACTAGTGAGAGGCTGGCTTCACAGACAGGGGGGAGCTGCCTGACCCTCACTCCTGACTTCCCCCATGTCCCAGCTAGTGAATGGTGTGTGAGTGAGGGGGGGGGGGGGGGGAGGATGGTGAAGTCTGAGACAGCTCCCTCCCTGCATTACTAGTGAGAGGCTGGCTTCACAGACAGGGGGGAACTGCCTGACCCTCACTCCTGACTTCCCCCATGTCCCAGCTAGTGAATGGTGTGTGGGTGAGGCGGGGGGGAGGATGGTGAAGTCTGAGACAGCTCCCTCCCTGCATTACTAGTGAGAGGCTGGCTTCACAGACAGGGGGGAGCTGCCTGACCCTCACTCCTGACTTCCCCCATGTCCCAGCTAGTGAATGGTGTGTGGGTGGGGGGGGGGGGGGGGGAGGATGGTGAAGTCTGAGATAGCTCCCTCCCTGCATTACTAGTGAGAGGCTGGCTTCACAGACAGGGGGGAGCTGCCTGACCCTCACTCCTGACTTCCCCCATGTCCCAGCTAGTGAATGGTGTGTGGGTGAGGGGGGGGGGGGGGGAGGATGGTGAAGTCTGAGACAGCTCCCTCCCTGCATTACTAGTGAGAGGCTGGCTTCACAGACAGGGGAGAGCTGCCTGACCCTCACTCCTCCGGGGTATTGTGATCTTCCTGCACACAGTGCCCTATCCCTGATACCAGGGGTGTTGTGATCTTCCTGCATGCAGTGCCCTATCCCTATTAATACCAGGAGTGTTGTGATCTTCCTGCACGCAGTGCCCTATCCCTAATACCAGGGGTGTTGTGATCTTCCTGCACACAGTGCCCTATTCCTGATACCAGGAGTGTTGTGATCTTCCTGCATGCAGTGCCCTATCCCTGATACCGGGATGTGTGCAAGAAGATCCCAACACCCCCGGTATCAGGAATAGGGCACTGTGTGCAGGAAGATCACAACACCCCTGGTATTAGGGATAGGGCACTGTGTGCAGGAAGATTTTTTTATTTTATTTATTTTGGGTTTTTATATACCGGCATTCGGGAACGCAGTCCCATCATGCTGGTTCACATAGAACAGGGGTGCATCAAAAAACATAAACTAAGAACAGTGGTGCGGAAAATGCAGTTACATATAACAGGGAGATTGGAACTTGGCAGAGAAAGAAGAGAAAGGACAGGTTATTAATTCAAACATGTAAACAATAATGGAGATGGTTAATCATGGTGTAATTGGAGATAAGGATTGGCGAGGATGAGATATATTAGTTTGAGTCCGGGAATGCTTGTAAGAATATCCATGTCTTTAGTCTTTTTTGAAGGTTGAGATGCATGTTTCCAGTCTGATGTTAGAGGGGATAGAGTTCCATAACGGTGGAATGGCTGTAGAGAATGCCCGATCTCTTAGCGTGATGTGTCTGGTGGATTTGGGCGGTGGTACCTGTAGTGATCCTTTGTATGCATCTCTTGTCGGTCTTGACGAGTTATGTAGTTGGAGAGGGATCTGTAGGTCAATGGGAGCCAGTAGATGGATATTTTTGTATGTGGTAAGAATGTGGAAAGATCACAACACTCCTGGTATTAATAGGGATAGGGTACTGTGTGCAGGAAGATCACAACACTCCTGGTATTAATAGGGATAGGGCACTGTGTGCAGGAAGATCACAACACCCCTGGTGCCAGGGTTAGGGCACTGTGTGCAGGAAGATCACAACACTCCTGGTATTAATAGGGATAGGGCACTGTGTGCAGGAAGATCACAACACCCCTGGTGCCAGGGTTAGGGCACTGTGTGCAGGAAGATCACAACACTCCTGGTATTAATAGGGATAGGGCACTGTGTGCAGGAAGATCACAACACTCCTGGTATTAATAGGGATAGGGCACTGTGTGCAGGAAGATCACAACACTCCTGGTATTAATAGGGATAGGGCACTGTGTGCAGGAAGATCACAACACCCCTGGTGCCAGGGTTAGGGCACTGTGTGCAGGAAGATCACAACACTCCTGGTATTAATAGGGATAGGGCACTGTGTGCAGGAAGATCACAATACCCCTGGTATCAGGGTTAGGGCACAAGTTCTAGTCACATTGACTGATCACATTACTTGTTTTGTCAAGCTACCAACTGTTTCCATTTCCCATCCCCCATATACTGTCAGTGGGAAGCTTGGTAACATGAATAAATAAGAGGGCAGCCAATAGGAATACATATTCATTCCTAAACTGACCTTAACTGACCTGAAAAGTGTCAAATTGTATCATTTTCAGTTAGTGCGCACTAACTCGAGTTATTGCGCACTAATCGGAAAAAACGATTTTTAACGATTTTTTAACTAAAAAACCGTGCCTAACACGATTTTCTTGCCCTGCCACACGATTTCTATCGTTAAGACGATATGGAAAACGATTCACATCTCTAATTCACAGTTCTCACAGTCAGTCCAGTCCAGTTTAGAATATTCCAGTTCACTTCTTCATATATCACACATACTACCTACAGGTTCAGCAGAGTAGCTTCCCAGGTAAGATTACAGATCTTCCACAATTACTTGCATTCTTCTCTCAGCTAAGGCCCATGGTCATCCCTTGTACATTTTGTCCCCAGGCACTATAGTGTTTGAAAAAGAAGTTCATTCCTGGCATTTGCACAATGAAAGTTATTTATCCCTGATCTGGATTCAAAATGCTTAAGTGAAATATCTGTTCGATGAGAGTTGCAGAATCTTGGCATTGGCATTCTGTCAAAACCACTTGTTTTCCAATTTGTCAGCATATTTTCTAACTCAGTAGCTAAATATCTGTGAGAATGTAACTTTACCTTCTATCTCAGTGCACCTGAGAACTGCAAAGGGGAAAGCTACATGATGCCTGCATGCACCAGTTTATTGCCATGAGTCATGCGATGTAAAAAGTTATTGTCAATATATTAATGATTACTGTGCTCAGTTTCTCTATTCATTCAATAAAAAGCCTTAAATAAAGAAGAGAGCTGCATCACATCCTGCTGTTCTGGCCTCAAGTGGTCTCTTGCACTAGAAGCCATAATGGATCCCTGATTGAGAGCCGAGTGGGATTAAAAAAGAGGAGAGTTCTTACAGGAGATAATACATATTTATGCTTATGTTTATTAAGTGTGGCACCCTTACTGGGTTTGGCCACCCAATGTCACTGTCTCTGCATTGCAACACACTTTGTAAGGAGCCATCCATACCCATCAGTCCCTCCCATTCAAAGGTTCTGGATTGGATACCTCAGCTCTATTTAGCCCAGCCATTTTAAGACATTGTGGATTCAGTCAGAGAGCAAGATGTATTTTTTTCCACACTGTGGTGAGGCCTCCCAATCTCACTAAAAGAAGTTTCTTTTAGAAATGACGCTTCCTAGTGCACTCCCTACCTGAGGGTCCTTCTTTTTTACAGCGAGAGAGATTTTAAGCCTGATACACCTTTGGGGCGAAGGGGCTTTCAACAGGGAACCAAAGACTTGTGTGAGCCTATTCTAAACCATAGGTAGGCAAGCACCAGTGACAGATCCTGCTGCGAGAGACAGTGAAGGTATCCAGTTTGACTTTTGAAGTAGGTTTTGAACTTAAACTATATGGGGAGGTTTTTGGATCCCTCTCCCCACTGGGATTTCAGTGCATAAGTAATAGCCTGAACCCACTGAATTTTCCCTAGAGAAGTCTCCCAGAAAGATCAGAGAATCAAGGATGAAGAAAAAACTAAACTAAAGGAAGGAAAAACGAGATCAGGAGATCTCATTCGGATTTCCACCCGAGGGCCCAGGACAGGCTAGGTGTCCAGAATGAAGATGTCTAAAGGTAGGATTTTTCAGTAAAGTTGGGGACCCCTCCAATAGGATTTCCACACAGCTGCTGGGAGAGTTATCTGCATTAAAAATGGCCTTGGGCTCTACCCAGATGTTTGTAACAAGGACACCTACAAACCCAGAACTATCGTGTAACTCTATTCAGAAGAAGATAAATGGACTTTATTTAACTTTACCAATCAGTAAATTTTATTTTAACACCCAGACCTGGTCTTATCTGAGTTATTTTAGCCTCTTACCTCATAGGAAGCACCTAAAATACAGCACACATATTGACGACCTTTTCTCATTGTCTGGGCCATAAGTGAGAACTCCCCCCCCCCCCCCCCCCCCCCGCCCCAGGGATTAAGCATCAGTATGGGATGGAATGGTTAGGCAGAGCAGCCCCAGAAGATATAAATTAGTTGTGTGCCTTTTGGAGGAACAATTCTCAAAAAGGGGATTATATAAACATTTATAAAGATGCCCATACTGAGACCCTAGGTGATGTACAATCATAATAAATACATATAAACATGACAGCAAATGCATCTAAAATATGAGGAAAGAAAAAAATAGATAAAATAATCAATAAATAAAACGACTGGGTAAATACACCAACAACTGTTGTTTTTCCTTACTTTTGTGATTAGTCTGCACTAAGATCTGTTAATGTGCACTAACACGAACCTCAAAAAATAACATAATATTAGCATTTTTCTTTCGTTTCATGGCTCCAATAAAATAAAACAAATGTACATCCCTAATTTACAGCCTTCAAGTTGCCAGAAATACTAGGATAGTCTCAGTGATCCCTTATGAAACCCCAAGGATCAATCTAAGTCCTCAGAAGTGGGGTTGCAGGTCTGGTTGAAAGTAAGTATGCAAGCCTTCTTATCATACTTGGTTGCAAATAAAGAGACCCCTGCTATGGCTCAGGCTCATGGGCAGAGCACAACCCTCCAACAGGACAGACTGCAGTTCAAGACCAAATCTGGCTTTTTTTCTCCTTTCAACATCAACCCTCTTAGGCATGACCTCTGGGCCAAAGAACCACCAGGATCTAGGGTCAACCATCCAAGACTACTAACCTTACAAGACAAGGTTTGGTCTAAGAAATATGGATACACAGTCTGGAACTGGAGTCCTTGCAAAGCAAACACAGGCATTAATGCAAGGCATAAAATAAAAATCAGAGGCAAGCTCCAGTTCAGAATTAAGGACAAGGTCCTTCATGACATCAGTGCTAGCTGCAGCACCCCATTTGGACATAGGCTAATACAGCTGCAACACTAACTGAGATAGCAAGCTGGTCAGATAAGGGCTCTGGCACAAAGTCAGATCTGGATCTAGCTTGGTAGGCAGGATCAGGCATTGAATTATCTAGGGATGTGCATGATCAAACATTTTATTTCATTTTAGAATTTGTTTCATGGGGACCCAAATTCATTTGTTTAATTTCAAAATGAAAAAAAATTGTTTTTCATTTTAATTCATTTTCATTTGTTATTAAAGCTTCAGAATTTGGGTTTTCTAATGAATTGATTTAAAACTTGTGGAAAGAAATCAATAGAAGGGGGAAAGAACTCCAAGGTACTTAGAAAGACTATGGATACTGGATAGTGGCACCAAAGGGGCAAAAGGGTACCTGAATTGGCATGATTTCTCCAAGTCACTGTGAGAGGAGCAAAGAAGCAGAAAAAGTAGAAAGAATTCCCCAAGGATACAAAAGAGGGCACTAGCAATGCTGACATGAACCCTTGATGGCATCCCAAGTGGCAAAATGCCATCAAAAGTGGCATCAGCATCCTAAGGGAGAACAAAGCAAAAAAGGTGGCAGAAACAAATCCAAGGTAGGCACTGATAAAGGGGCCATGCAGCACAAAGAATGGTTTCAAGACACCAAAGCAACATGATAGATACAAAGCAACCCCCAAGACTGGTAAGAACAATTCATGGTGTTAGGTTTGGGGTATGACAGCAAGGCACAGTGGCAAAAGGGACTTCAAAGTGTAAGGTCTGGGCATGGAAGCAAAACTGAGTAGCACTAAAGATCCCCAAGGTGCTGGTAGATTATCTTGCAGAATGGACTTTCTGAAGGAGAATGCTATGAAATGTAGGACATCCAAGTGGTTTCTCTAACAATTGTGGTATGGTTTTCTTAGAAAATGGTGAGGGCTGCTTTATTTAGAAACCACTTCTCACATTATTTAGCTGACCACAGGCTGTTCCAGTTCCTGATTTTCTGGTTTTCCATGAAATCACTCTTACTACTCTAACAATTATCACATTCAGAACATTGAAATTGAAATGGTTAATCTTGAGCATCTTTTGACGTGTATCTGTATTTTGTTCTTCTGAATGACTGCTTTTTTGGACAAACCACCCCAGAATAATCAACTATCAAACAGGGTGGGAGAACCAAGTTGAGATAGATCAGGTGCTGTGCCATTGTAGTGAAACCTATGTCTTTTTATGTTGGACAAAATGCCCCAGAATTAAAAACCAAGAAGAAAGTAAGTGTGGGTGGGAAGTATAGTCAAGGCTCCAAAAGAGGGCACTGACACCATTTTGGCTGGTTGGCATCTGGCAGCTCTGTGGGTAGGTATGAGGCAGCACATCCATGCAGGGAGAAATGTGTTTCACATTTTTGTTTTGTGGACAAAATACCCCATTGGAAACAAAAAAGAATAGGGTATGAAAACCAGGGTGGGATCATTGCAGAGGGGTTAGAACAAAACAAAACCATTAAATAGATGGGAGGGAAGAAATATTTTTTTCTAAATTTTTCAATTCTTTTAATGGGAAAAGCAAACACCCCAGTAGAACAAAAGAAACAAGAAAAGCAAACAACAGGGGGGATATGAAACTACCACACTCATACATTTGAATAGGTAGCTTAGCAGGTAGGCAGAACAGTAGCACCGAAACCTCCATGGTAGTAAAGGGGCATGGAAGGTAGGCATGTGCCTGCCATTACCCTATGGTGGAATTAGCGGTATAGCAGGTAGGCATGTGCCAGCAAGATGCCCATGGGGAATTAGGGGATTGACAGGTAGGTGTGTACCAGCAAGACCCCCATAGTGATGTAAAGGGCATAACAGGCAGGCATGTGCCATCCAGTACCCTATGGTAGATTTAGGGGCATGGCAGGTAGGGGTATGCCAGCAAGACCCCCATGGTGAAATTAGGGGCATGGCAGATAGACATGTGCCAGCAGGTCCCCCATGGTGGTAAAAGAGGTATAGCAGCTAGACATGAAGCAGCAAGTCCCATATGCTCGTATTAGGTGCATTTTAATAACAAAGGCAATAAAGAAATATATATCACACATATAAATAAATCAATACATAGAGTGACATATCAAACAATACATATATAAAATAATATTTATTAATCACAAAATGTCAAACATACAAAAAATATTTAAAAAAATGTTTACAAAATATTCTTTCAACAATAATAGTGTACCCACTCACTATAATCTACAAGCAATCCACTTACATTCATTACCATACATCGCAAAAAAAAAGATCTAACTCACAAAGGGACTGCCTCCCAACATGTTTTGCTGCACAGAGCTTCTTCAGGGGAAGGTTCACAAAGCATATCCCAATATAGAAATAGGTGGATACAATTCTATCTCTCAGTGCTCAATCACTGAACACATCTATGTCTGAAAGGAGACGCACTGGATAGCTTCAAAAGAAGTAATGATCCCTCAATGTTCTCATTCAGATCACATATAACAGATCATCTTAATTTCTACAAAATATTACAAAAAATGTTACATTTCCATTAATAATCAAAATCACAACATTATATACAAAAAAGATACAAAAAAAGTAAAAGCAAATCTCCTTATCACATAAAAAAATGCATCTCATCAGTGCAAGTTCATATCGAGTTAGCACAGCATCTCCAATCTGTCCCAAATGTATTTAATCCATAAAATCCTAGAAACAACAATAAAACATTTTATTAACAAAAAAAAATACATATATATATATAAATGTATCACAAAAAAAAAATCTACCAAAGCCTATCAAAACTTCAGCATGAACAAAGCTCACCGCTACAGGATTGCCATTTTAGTAAATGTGACAGATGATTCCTATTATCCAGTTGGGATATATATTGTCAGAAAGCCAATACGAATAAAAAAAACCCACAGAGATAAAAGCATGATATCCAATCAATTTTATCATTTAAACCACATGGAACTATGTTTTTTAAATTAAAGATATAACACTGCTCAGCCCTTAATAACATCTTATTAATATCCCTACCATGTCTGTTGATCATAGGTTGAAGTACAATAAAATGAAGATCATCAACAGAATATTGAAATTGTTGCCAATGTTCCACAACTGGAGCATTTACAACAGAATTGCGAATCCTGCTGCAATGCTCCATAATGCATTTTAATGTTTCTAATTGTTTTACTTACATATAATAAATTACAAGGACAATGAATAATGTACACAAATGAAGCCATGTCACATGTTACTGGTGTCCTTAGAAATAGACAGAGACAGGATATATAAAGGAACGAAGAGATAAAGACAAATTATAAACCGTTCAACCATTACACGGGAAATGCCCAATGGACAACGCGTTCACATTCAATAGAAAGCTGCATATCTGAATGCACTAAATGAGAACATTGGGGATTGCTCAAGTCCAGTAAACTCCTGCACCAAATTCCAATGTTTTTTAATCACACCAATTACATCCCTCACTTGATTAGAAAAAGGCAATACACAAACCAGAGATGTGATACATGGGTATTAAGTGGAGTCAATACAAGGTTCCGATTGATTAAATGGGCCCTCTTATACGCTTGATGTACCACACATCGAGGATAGTCCCTTGCCAAAAATTTCCTAGACAAATCAGCTGCATGCATTTTATAATCATCCATTGTAGAACAAACCCTCCGTATCTGAAAAAATTGACTAATAGGGATATTCTCCCTAATGAATTTTGGGTGAAAACTACTAAAGTGTAGAAGGCTATTTTTCTATCTGTCCCCTTCCTAAAAAGTTCAATGGTAAGAACCCCTTCTTTTAAATGTTCCAACATATCAAGGAAGGAGACATGGCTCTCATGATATATGTAAATCTCAAATTAATATCATATTGATCCAAATCTTTAAAAAATGATTCAAAATCCAAAACTGTACCAGACCAAAGTACAAATATGTCATCAATATATCGACAAATAACAAATACCAAACAGTATTCCACTAGTAATGAAATTATATGAATCATTTAATTAGTACTTTTATAATACATTTTTAATAGTATACAAATATAAATGCTCATTGGTAATGTAAAACCCATTATAAATTCCACATACAACATACTCGCCAATACCATTCACTCTCCACACACCACATCAAAACCCCTCATTAAAAAATACAAGAAATATAAAAAAACACCCCCCCCCCAAAAAAAAAAAACAACAAAAAACAGAAAAACCAAAATGGATCCAAAAAGAAGTTTCATTCAGAGCACTTAACTCATCTTTAAGTCCTTGGTGAAAATAACGTTGGCAAAAAAAAAGTCAGAAAATTACTGTTCAAACTCCAAAAAGGACAGCATCCTAGAGATAATCCAACAATGGACTTCAACACTTTCTTTTATGCCTTGAACCTCATTTGTGATATAGAGGCAATGAAATGAAAACCAAATCTTCAAGGTGACATTCAAATGAAGCATCCAAAGGGCACTTGTCCTTTTGACTTTTAAATGTCCCAATGAATCAAGCGTCTCCAGGGCACTTACTCAACCCAAGTAGGAAGAAACATAATAACTAGGGGTGTGCATTCGGATTGACCGCATTAGTAAAACGCAACTCATATTTTCTTTTTACTTAAAAAATTGATTCGACATAAACGATCGGATTTCCCACATATCGAACATAGATATGTTCGATATGTGGGAAATCGCGATTGTTGAGCCAAAATAAAAATATAAACCCCCTCACCCTCCTTAATCCCCCCCCCCCCCGACTTACCCCCACCCCCCGGTGATCGAGCGAGGAGTGAGGACGTCATTTCTGCAATCCTTGGCGAGAAGCATGTGACGTCGGTGGCACGTCGAGTGACGCGGCGTCACGTGATTCCCGGCTCGTTCGCGCCGACGGCTCGTTCGGCCCAAAAAGAACTTTTGGCCAGCTTGGGGGGGCCTCCTGACCCCCCCAAGCTGGCCAAAAGTTCTTTTTGGGCCGAACGAGCCGTCCGGCGCGAACGAGCCGGGAATCACGTGACGCCGGCGTCACTCGACGTGCCGCCGACGTCACATGCTTCTCGCCAAGGATTGCAGAAATGGCGTCCTCACTCCTCGCTCTATCACCAGGGAGTTGTGGTAAGTCTGGGGGGGGGGATTAAGGAGGGTGAGGGGGTTTAATTTTTTTTTTGCACATATGTACATATACCCAACTCATTGGATTTTTTTATGTCCATATTGGCCGCAAGTGGGACCCCCTTTCGGACATAAAAAATATGAACATAAAATTTTGCTCTAATAACCAGAAACAGGTTTCTTCATTAAGGCAAATGTATCAGACGGTCAAAGGTTTCCTCATGTTTTATAAGAATCCCCTTTCCGGGGGGAAACAATCCTGCAGCATTTCAGCACTGTTGTGCCTGCATCAGGGGCACTGAAATGAAACATCTTGGAAAGTCCAACAGTTATTTCCACTGGGGACTTAAAGATGAGTTAAGTGCTCTGAATGAAACTCCTTTTTGGATCCATTTTGGGGGTTTTGGGTTTTTGTTTGTTTTTGTATTTCTTGTATTTTTTAATGAGGAGTTTTAATGTGGTGTGTGGAGAGTGAATGGTATTGGCAAGTATGTTGCCAACAAGTATGTTGCCAACAGAACCGCCCACGAAGCCGGCGCTGCGGTGACGTCAGAGGCGCGACCGGGGGGTATTTAATTTAATCCACCCCTCCCCCTGGCGCCACGCGCCGGGCGTCGCGCGCACGAAGACGACAAAGGGGCCTGCCCCTTTGTTTCGCCCCTTCGTGTCGCCCCTCGCTCTCCCCGAGCTGCACCCCTCTTTTATCCCGAAACTGTATCCAGCATTTTCACTGAAGACAAGAACACCCTGCCAGAAGCCACCGCCTATCACTTGAAGATAAGAATCCTCACCAAGAGAACCACGTTCACTAAAGACAAGCCTTTGTCCGTTCGCAAATTTCTGCTCTCTACCAGCTAAATCATCCAACACCCTGGGCCTCACATCAAGAGCAACATACGTAAGTGGGTCTCCACCTCATGACATTCATATGACTTTCGAGGTTAAATCACTTAACAGTATCTGTATTTCATAAACCACCTTTGCCAAATGCATACCTACTCTGTTCAATTGCTTTAATTTTGTCAACGTCCAGTAATCTTTTCAACTGCATTACTCTGGTATATTGCTTCAATCCGTTAAATTGCATTTTTTCCGCTTCAACTGCATAACTCCGCTCTAGTACACTAATGTTTGTTTAAATTGCATTAATCTGCTCTTTTGCTTTACGGTGTCTGCATCTGCATTAATCTGTTACAACTGCATTATTCCTTTCAATTGCATCACCGTGCCTGCATCCCACAATCTGTCCTTCTCCCCAATACACCTCTACTAGCCCTATACCCTATAATGCCACCACACGCTCACTTCGGTCCCCCCAACTACCTATTCGGACACCCCTCAAAACTATCCCTCCCCCCTTTCACCCACCACAACACTCAAAAAAGGCGTCTGACCTCCATCCCCATATCTCCCACCTCACAAGCCCTCACCATCTCCCTCATTTCTCGCCTTCTCATTAACGCCCAATCCCTAAAACAAAAAACACACCTTCTCCATGACATTTTAACTGACTCCAAACCAGAAATTTTTGCTGTAACTGAAACCTGGTTCAAACCCTGCGACACCCCCCTCATTAACCAACTGCCCTCTGAAACCTACGACATTTTCTCCATCCCCCGTAAAAAGAAAAGAGGAGGGGGCCTACTCCTCGTAGCCAAAAAAGAATTCAAACTTACCTCACAATCCTGCAACATTCCCAACCAATACGAAGTAGGCTTCTTCAAATCGCAATCGCTTCAAATCTGCCTTATCTATACCCCTCCTTGTCTACTAGAAAAAGACCCCTCCCCCTCATCGAATTCCTCACCATATCCCTCTCTCCCGATATCCCTACAATACTCCTTGGCGACTTTAACCTTCATGTCGATTCCGCTCCTCAATCCCCACCATGCGAAGCCTTTATATCTTCCTTAGATGCTATGGGCTTCACCCAACATGTCCACTCCCCTACCCACAAAGCCGGTCATACTCTCGACCTTATCTTCACTAACTCACTCATCAACGTCATCCACTCCCCCACATGCCTCCCTGTCCCCTGGTCCGACCACTCCATCATCAACACAACCCTCTCTCTACAGACCCCACCCACATCCTCTCCCTCTCAGCCTAAATCCTTCCAATTCCGCAAAACCTGCCCCTTGGACACCCTTGCTACCGCTTGCTCCAACATTCCAAATCACATTGACCTGGAGACAGCAGATAGTGCTATTTCCTCCTGGACAGAAACTACCCAAAAAATCGCCAACAAGTTATGCCCAGTCATCCAAAAAACAATCACACAAACCAAATCTTCCAAAAAACCCTGGTACACCCAGACACTCAAAACCCAAAAAACTCAGCTTAGAGCTGCAGAAAGACATTGGCGCAAGCATCCCACCCCTGCCTCAAAAACTATCTATTACCAACTCATGCATGCATACAGAAACGCCATTCAAACAACTAAAAAAGAATACTATGCCAAAAAAATCCACCACCTCCAATTCAACCCAAAGGCACTATTTACCCTAGTCTCAAATCTCACCAAACCCAACGTATCTACACCCCAAGTCCCCGACTCACAGACACGATGCAATGAGATTGCCCTCTTCTTCAAGAACAAAATATCCAACATCACCGCCAAGTTTAACCCTAACACCAAAAATTCCCCCAACACCAATAGTATAACCCTTCCCACCCCACACATTCCCACCTTTCTCTCTTCTTTTGAACTCTCCTCTACCCTAGAAATAGAAAACATTTTAAAAAAGATGAGACCCTCTTCCCACCCCTCAGAAACTATCCCTACTAAACTCCTACTCGCTATTCCCAAGACAATAGCCACCTCACTCTCCAAAATCGTGAACTGTTCCCTGGAACACGGCCTGGTCCCTATCTCCCTGAAACAAGCCGTGGTCAAACCCATTCTAAAAAAACCCTCCCTTGATCCCTCCAACCTATCTAACCTCCGTCCCATTTCCAATCTCCCTTTCCTCTCCAAAATCATTGAGAAACTAGTGAACTCCAGACTCTCTGACCACCTAGAACAATCCAACATACTCCCACCAACACAATATGGTTTCCGAAAACACCTCAGTACAGAATCCCTCCTCCTCTCCCTCACAGACACTATCATCAAAGGTATGGATGCCGGTAACTCCTACCTCATCGCCATGCTAGATATTTCCGCCGCCTTTGATACAGTAAATCATAACATCCTCATCAACACCCTCATCAGCATTGGAATCACAGGTACTGCCCTTTCCTGGATAAAGTCCTTCCTCCAAAACCGTACTTACACAGTACTCACTGACAATTTTACATCCCCCCCTGTTAATCTCGACTGTGGCGTCCCCCAAGGATCCTCCCTTTCTTCCACCCTATTTAACATTTATATGCTCCCCCTCACAAACCTCCTTTCCAACCTTGGCATTACACACTTCATCTATGCAGATGATGTGCAAATCCTCATACCCTTCACTAATTCTATTCTCACTGCTCTCCAAAAATGGAACACCATCCTTGCCTCCATAAACCAACTCCTCACCGACATGCACCTAGCCCTTAATCCACAAAAAACTGAACTCCTCCTCATCTCATCCAAACATGCCTCCATCCCCTTTCCCTCCACCCTCCACCCCTCTAACTTTCTCACTGACACAGAAACCTGGGGGTAATACTTGATAACCAACTAACTTTCAAACCTTATATCAAATCTATCCTTAGCAGCTGCTACTTTAAACTACAAACCCTCAAAAAACTCAAACCCCTTCTCTACTTCTCTGATTTCCGCACAGTACTTCAATCTATAATTTTCTCAAAAATTGATTACTGTAATGCTCTCCTACTTGGTCTCCCTGCTACCCACATCAAACCACTTCAACTCCTTCAAAACGCTACTGCACGCATCCTCACTAATGCCAACAAGAAAGACCACATTACTCCTACCCTCATTAACCTCCACTGGCTTCCCATTCACTCACGAATTATTTACAAAACCCTTACACTCATTCACAAAAGTATCACTAACGATAATTACAACTGGCTAAACCCACCCTTCCTCCCTCGTACCTCCACAAGACCCACCCGTTCCTCTCTCCGTGGAACCCTTATTCCCCCTTCCATAAAATCTACAAGACTCATCTCCACCACCAACAGGGCCCTCTCCCTCGCAGGCCCTTCCCTTTGGAACTCCATGCCCCTTGACCTACGCTCCGAAACATCAACACCCACTTTCAAAAAGAAACTCAAAACCTGGCTCTTCCTCCAAGCATACCCTCAATCATCATCATCCCCTACTAACACCTTAACCAGACCACCACCCCCCACCAACACCCCCCCACAGGACCTACACACAACACCCACCCCCTCCTAGGAATCACAAACATAAAATGTTACTTAGTACAACCGCACACATTATCCCACCTCAATCATTGTTGTCCTGCGATTATACTATTTTGTATATAACCTCTGTACATATCATTTGTTCCTCGAACCCCTGTACTTAGCTTTTCCCTATGTATCCTCTCTCACCCTCCCCCCGCCCCCTCCTGTGTCTCGCCTACCCCTACCCCTCCCTCCCTTACTTATTTATCTAGTTAATTGCCTTATTACTGCGTTTTTTGTTACACACTGTTCCTTGTAAAGGCTTTGCCTATATATTCTTTGGTTGTAAGTTCTTTGTAAACCGGCACGATGTGCAAACGGTTGCCGGTATATAAAATAAATAAATAAATAAATAAATGTATCTGTAAATAAACAAATACTAAAGCATACAAATACGTCACAATGAAGCTGGTTCCTCTGCCTCCCTCCAACATCTTCATTTGTATATAGTAAACTATCTTTCTTCTCCCCTCTTTATTTCTTTTCCCCAGTTTACACGCCCTGTGTTACAATGTAACTTTATGCTTCCTCAAATTTTGTCTCTTGTTACTTGTTTCTGTTAATTGCTTAGTTCAATGTAAACCGAGTTGATTTGATTTGTATCAAGAAAATCGGTATATAAAAGCCTTAAATAAATAAATGTGGAATTTATAATGGGTTTTGTATTACATTACTGATAGCATTTATATCTTTGTACTATAAAAAAGTGTTTGTACTATAAAAGTGCTAATTAAAGGATTCATATAATTTCATTACTAGTGGGATACTGTTTGGTTATTGTTATTAGTAACATAGAAACATAGAAATGATGGCAGAAGAAGACCAAATGGCCCATCCAGTCTGCCCAGCAAGCCTTCACACTTTTTTTTTCTCTCTCATACTTATCTTTTACTCTTGGCTCTTAGTAACCTTTTTTATTCTATTTCCCTTCCACCCCCACCATTAATGCAGAGAGCAGTGTTGGAACTGCATCTAAGTGAAATAACTTAATTAGTTAGGGGTATTAACCACCACAATAAGCAAGCTAAACCCATGCTTATCTGTTTATCCAGACTATGTAATTCAGTCCTTGTTGGTTGTTGCCTGAATATAGATCCACATTTCTTCATTCCCCCCTGCCATTGAAGCAAAGAGCTATGCTGGCTTTGCATAGAAAGTGAAGTATCAATCTTGCTCCCCTGCCGTTGAAGCAGAGGGCTACGCTGGATATGCGTGAAGTGTCAAACTTTCTCCCCTGCCATTGAAGCAGAGAGCTATGCTGGATATGCATGAAGTGTCAGAATTTCTCTCCTGCTGTTGAAGCAGAGCTATGCTGGATATGCATTGAAAGTGCAGTGTCAGTCTTTCTCTCTTGCCATTGAAGCAGAGAGCTATGCTGTATATGCATTGAAAGTGAAGTATCAGGCTTATTTGGTTTGGGGTAGTAACCGCTGTAACAAGCAAGCTACTCCCCGCTTTTTTGTGAATGCAAATCCTTTTTTCCACGTTTCCTCATTGCCGCTGAAGCTTAGAGCAATATTGGAGTTGCATTAACCGTGTGTATGTTTATTGAAGGGTATTATCACCAGGTAGTAGCTGTCGTTCCTGTGAGCCACCCACTCTTCATTCACATCCTCTAGACTTTATGGATCCACAGTGTTTATCCCACGACCCTTTGAAGTCCTTTACAGTTTTGGTCTTCACCACTTCCTCCAGAAGGTCATTCCAGGCATCCACCACCCTCTCCGTGAAGAAATACTTCCTGACATTGGTTCTGAGTCTTCCTCCCTGGTGTTTTAAATTGTGACCCCTGGTTCTGCTGATTTTTTTCCAACGGAAAAGGTTTGTCGTTATCTTTGGATCATTAGTATTTCTAAACAGTAGGGGTAGTCAGGGTTTTGTTTTGTTTTGTTTTTTATCAATATATCAACACCAAACTACCGCAAATTTAAAAAATGCAGAGATATACACAAATCGTTCTTCAAATCCAAATACATATAAACATGCTACATCAGGGGCCATAGTGGCCCCCATCACTGTCCCATGTATCTGCTGAAAAATTTCACCATTAAATGAAAAATAGTTCTGAGTCAAAGCAATTGATGCTAATTGTGTAAAGAAATGAGAAGGAACCACTGTCTCAAAAACGCTCTCAATCATGCATATAGTCTCTTGCAGTATACTAAAATACAACGATTCAATATCTATTGATATTAGAAAAGAGGGTTCTGACATCTCAGGGAGCGCATTGATAATGTCAATAAAATGAGAAGAGTCCCTAATATACGATCATGCCTGTGGGACAAAGGGTTGTAAAAAGCGATCTACAAATATTGACAAGGGCTCCAATGCCGATCCTATCCCAGAGACTATAGGTCTTGCAGGAGGAGAAATCAACAATTTATGTACTTTAGGAAGTACATAAAACGCAGGGATTTTAGGGTTATGCTGAACCCAAAAAGCTGCTTCTTTACAGTAACCCAACCAACACTCAGAGCTAAAGAAACCAAAATAGAAATCCGTTCAACCAAAGATGAAGTAGGGTCAATAGATAATATACAATAAAACTTCTGGTCTGAATTCCTGTTCTGGTCTGAATTCCTGTTCATATTTTACCCTATCCAGAACCACAATGCCTCCACATTTATAGGCGGGCTTAAAATCCAAATCATCTCTGGTTCTTAGAGTCCAATGCATGCTGTTCAACACTTGTTAAATTCTGAAAAGGAAATGTAAATTGTGTTTCCATCAGACAGAGATATCTCTCAAGTCCTTGAGTCTCTATAGAGCAGTAGAGCGACACTGCCCATGGAGCGGGGAGTGTATCATGAAAGTCATACAGACACAGAGATGCCACAAGGTCTGTGAAGTGGGGTATACCCAAAGAGGAGTCCTCTGTAGAGATGATACGGCAATGGTCCACAGAGCAGGGTACACCGATGAGGGTTCCACAGTAGAGATGATACGGCAATGGTCCGCAGAACGGCGTACACCGATGAGGGTTCCTCAGTAGATATGTAACGGTAGTGGATCATGAAGCGGAGTACTCACTGTAGAAGTAGAGAAGGTACGAGAGGAAGCCAAAGGGAATGGGCAGGCAGTGGTCCGAGGCGCAAGGCCCTCCAAGAAGCGGATAGCCAGAGATGAGGAAAGGGCCCCCGAGCGGATACCCAGGACGTCTCATGCCAAGGAAGCAGGACCTGGAACGGGAAGTCCGTAGTGAGCAAAAAGGATTCAGCAATGAGGGAACTCATTGCCAAGTCATAGGCAGACAGGGCTTAAGAGTCCACGATGAATGATGTCATCCGGGGGGGATGCCCCCGAGGTTCCCACCATGACGTGCATAAGACTGGCCCGAGAGCGCACACACGCGCCTAAGGAACTTCGAGGGCAAGATGACAGTCGGCAGCGTCCACGCCGTCCAGGGAGGCCTGGGAACAGGGGCAGGCAGGCTGGCGATAGCTGGTGGAGGCCGCAAGACTACCCATCGAAGTTAGTGCAGAGAGGCATGAGGTGAGCAACAGCAGTTGCAGCCGGCTGCGACAGACGGGCGTAACAGTTGTACTTAATCTAAAAAAAGATCCAGCGATTTGCGCTCCACCAGCGGCCCTGCAGCCTCCTGCCATCTTCAGCCGCTGGTGGTTTGGACTCCTCCGGCATCCCTGCAGCCTCCTGCCATGTTCAGCTGCCAGCAGTTTGTGCTCCATCGGCGGCCTTGTAGCCTCATATCATCTTCATCCGTCGCGGGTTGGCATCTGCCAGTGACTCTACGGTCTCCTGCCATCTTCAGCCACCAGCAGTTTGCATTCTGCCGGCAGCCCTGTGGCCTCCTGCCATCTTCAGCCACTGGCAGTTTGGCCTCCACTAGTGGCCCTGTGAGCTCCTGCCATCTTTAGCTGCTGGCAGGTTGGACTCTGCTGGGCAGCCTCACAGCTTTCTCCCTCTTTCGCAATTGGAGCTGGAGGGAGGTAACTAGCGTCCTATTGACTGGTGCCCCGGGCAATTACTCGATTGGCCTGCCCCTGCTCATATGCACACTGCAGTCTGCAGGCAGAGCAGAACTTGAAAATCAGGACAATTTCCGGTTTTTCAGCAGGAATTCCAGACAGTTGGCAACACTGAGGCAGGGGCAGGCAGTGTGAGGCGGACACCACAGCGGCATTCTGAGAGGGGCATTTTTTGCTGCCTCAAAATTCTGCCACTTGAAGTGGCCGCCTCACCCTGCCTCATTATCAAACCACCCCTGGTCAAAATATTGTTTCAGAAAAGTTATCTAGGAACTCAGAAAGAATCAAATAGCATCCTTCACAGATAATGTTTTCAGAAAGAATTCACAGCAAATCTCAGACATACTCAGTCTTCAGCGTCACTGGATCTGGTGTGCAGCAATAGGTTGGATTGGAAAAATGCTTCACTGTGATATGTCATCCCTGTTGTCTCCTTGACAACATGTCCATCCCACCAACGTATACCATCTCTATACTTTGTATCAATTCCTAACTGTAGCTCTCCTATTGATTTCTATGAGGCCATTGACTTTAATGGCTCATAGAAATAATTCATTTCAAAATGAATGAAACGAATATGAATTGATATGAATTAATTCATATGAGTCATTCATATGATTCATTAAATTTGGGTGTCCCTCTCAATTCATTTTGGGGGCCACCAAAAGAAATGAATTGAATCCAATTTTTTTCTTTATACCCATTAATTTTAATGCACTTTTCTAGCATTATCCAAAAGCTTGCTTGAAAAAGAAAGCTTTGCGCAAGTTGTCATACAAAGGCTCTCAGGCAAGGTGTTCCATAACTCTGGAGCAGCAACAAGGAAGGCTCTCTCTTGCATGTCAGCAAAACGCGCTTGGCTCACTGAAGGTACATCCAGAAAACCACATTGAGAGGAATGCAAAGAACATGTTCCACCTGTCGGGACTCATTAAAGTGAGTACTAAAATTTTCTCATTAGGAACTTTCCATCAATGGGAGGTCCAAGAGGGTGTATAAGACAGTGAATGAAAGGAAGGTTCTTCCCCCCAAAGGGGATGGATATTGGAGGTGTTATATGAGATGGTTCCGAGAGTAATAGGGAGGAATTTTGAGTCGGAGTCTGGCGTTTAGAAATTGCATCTGCTACTGAGGAATTCAGGGCTAGGATGTGGAGATATTTTATCCGCTTGGGAGAGTAGAAGTGCCTCTCCTTGGTAAGGGCTATAGATCAACTGGTAGGGAACATCATTCTTCTCTGGAAAGTCTGAAGCGAGTGAGAAATTGTGTAAAGGAGAAGAAATTTTCCATTCTTCAGTGGAGCCAAAATGAAGGAAAAGGCCTTAATGAGATCAGAGACAGAAAAATCTTCATTTGGACTGTCCTCAAGTAATCTGAGGACATGAATAACTAGAACTTTTTGAATGTTTGAGAAGTTGTGCTGTATTTTTTCCTGAATCTGTAGACTGTTTTGCTGATTTTTTTTCTTGGTTTTCTGTTGGATTATACTTTGAACTGCTTTAATATATGCTTTTTCTTGTTTAGAATATCAAGTTTTGTGTGGACTGTGGGTGTTTGTTTGGGGTTTTTTGGGGTTTTTTTTTTTAGAACCCAAGGCCTTGCAGGCAATCCTGCTCCCCAGAGCCCAAATCCATGCCTGGTTTTCCACAGGCTGCACTGAGTAGGTCAGAGCTTTGCAGCCTCTTAGGTGATCCCTAGTGAAAAGGGAGTTACTATAGATTAAAAAATCAAGGAAACTAAATAAAACTAATGAATGAAAGGCCATGAATACCATTGGCAATAGGGGATTCGAAGATGGTGCTATATTAACAGCATACTCAGGAGCTCATGGCTAATCGCCTATCTAGAGGTTTATTGCTTTAGTTTTTCTTGCTGTAGTTATGGTTAAATGTAAAGGCAAGGTTCATGTGTTTCCCTCTGAGACCTCTGCCATGCTCATCCTGATGCAGATAATGATAGCCACATTTGTATCCCAGGGAGGTAGACTGGAGTTAGGGAACATGCGACTTAGTGCAGAAACTTAAACCTGATGATTGATCAGTGCCATGGAGGCCTGGATCAGAGCTCACTGCCCAGAGATTAAAGAGGCAGCTACAGCGATTAGTGGTCCATCTTCCCACTCTAGTATTGAAGTAGCTGCTGGAGACAGTTTATCTCAGGCTTTTTTTTAACTGTTGGAACTAACTGTTCAGATGAAAGCCTCTTGCAAGAGGACTTGCAGATTTGCGGGAGTGCATTTGCTGTAAACCTGGCTACTAGTGGAGGTAGTCAGTTAAGGAATTCCATTGAAGTGGTTAGCAGTGTGGACCCTATTGTGGCAGGAAAAATCTTTTACCAGAGAGATTGACAAGGTACTCTAATTTCTTTAAATCTATGTAGCTCCTCTTCCACATTCTAGTGCTCACATGTGGATGACATGCTGCCATAACTGTGCTGGCACTCCACATGTTCCTCAGGCCTGGAGAGCTACACCTATAGAAATGCTGTAAATATCAAATAGCAGTGAAGGTAACACACTCATGTGCAAGTAAGAGTACCCTGTTAAAATGTAATTTCTTACCTGCAGTTCATATGTAAACTGGTGTGATGTCCCTACTAACACCGGTATATAAAAGACTTAAATAAATAAATAAATAAACAAACAAATAAATGTTTGAGTGACATATTTTCAATATTATATCCTCATTCCGAAGTGCTTAAAGGTGTGCAGATGAAGTTATACTCTTGTAGTGGGTGTGCTTACAGTAATGGGGGCATGGCCAGACCAATATGACACCAGTGCCTCACCAGTTAAAGAGCCACAGTACAGAAGGATTTAGAGCTGCCTAGTGATTTCCAGGAAATGTACATCTACTCCTCGTCTTACTGACATGCCTGCATGTATTGAGAGTTTTGGTTTTTCTTAAAAAACATAGATGAAAACGTTATGGAATGGCAGCATGTACATACTTCAAAAGCAAGACATGAATTATGTGTGCATTAAATTGGAGCTAGGTGACAACAGTACTGCATACATCACAGTGCTGTAGGAGCACACCTTCCATTATAGCCTTGGTGAAAGCAACTGTGCTACCTGCTGCAGTTTTCAGTATGTGCACAGCTCCTTCCAAGGTAGCATTCCTCTTTGTGGTTACATGCACCCCCACACTCATGCATCCCTAGTACACCTAGCTAGGCAATATATAAATATTACTGTGCAAAAGGTGATGGGCTTGCCAGTCGTAATGTCATGTAGGTTGCATTGACTTCTCGAGGAGCCAACAGGAGCATGCATGTCCAGCTCAGTGAAAGCACAATTGGGAATCAGATTGTATTGTCTTCACTTGTATTTTCCTATGGCCTCTGACATGTTACCTTGACAGTATAGTTTGTAATCACTCTTACAGCAGCCACATTGATTCTCATCAAATGCTCACATCATACGGGCCAACGGATCACATGTGTATGAACCTCCTGCCTTAAACTATGCCATTTCACATAGCCTCACTCTCATCTGCAGAAGTCAGGTTGGTGCAAGGTCATTGTGTTTTATGCGTCATGTGGTGTAGTTGTATGCAATATGTATGTACCCTGACCAAACGCTCATTCTTAACCTTTAACCTATGCCTACTACCTGTTGCACTGCTCCCCTGAGCACGCCTGTCCAAAAAGACTGTGCAGATAGTTGCACTACCAACATCATTGCACACATTTCCATGCTATCATGGCTGCCTGCCGTTGGTGATGCGCATGCGTGTGATGACATCTGTGGACTGCTGAACAGTTGCTATGCTCTAGGCTCAGCAGTAACTGTCACAGACTTCTACTGTTAGTTGTGAGCAGGCCAGGTCTGATCTTACACAGTCCAAGTAGTCCTCTGTGTATGGCATTCTGGGTTGACCAAGTCTGGTCAGCTCAACTGGTTATAAGCCCATAAGGTGCCTCCATAGAAAACGCCACACAGTGCTGAATGTATGGGCCTACTGCTCCCACTGATGTCATGTGCTTGCCATGATAGGTGATGGCTTTAGGTGTTGCTATCTTAACAGACACACATTTTGTGCCACCTAAGCCCTTCAGGGGCCCATGTCAGAACCTTGTACTAAGTAGGGGTGATATAAGCCTCTAACATAAGTGTTTCATGTGGGCAGCTATAGATAATGTTTCAATAGGAAGGACTCACACATCCTCATTAGCAAGCTGGCACACACCTCTATGTTTTATGACAAACTTTGCAGGAACATAGACCTTGCAGATATGTAGGTGCAGGAACTGGAGCATGTAGTCCCTACTGCTAACATGAGTGAGTGTGTGACTCAGTGACTGACATGCTGTGTGTGACTTCTTCAATCGGTGTGTGTGTGTGTATGCTGTTGCTTTCAGAGGTTGCTCCCTTGGCCCTGCAATCCAATACCCCTTAGCAGGCAGTGTATGTATCTAAATAAAGTAGAGAAAGGTTTTGCAAAGCATTGATCTAGTGTTTTCCCTCTGGAGAAGGTGTGCGCTGATAGGGCAGCATATGGACAGCAGTAGGAATGGTCAGACCCCTTGTACTGCTCACTTAAGAACATAAGAACATAAGTTCTTGGAGGAGAAGTCCATTAATGGCTATTAATCAATTATACTTAGGGAATAGCCACTGCTATTAATTGCATCAGTAGCATGGGTTCTTCTTAGTGTTTGGGTAATTGCCAGGTTCTTGTGGCCTGGTTTGGCCTCTGTTGGAAACAGGATGCTGGGCTTGATGGACCCTTGGTCTGACCCAGCATGGCAATTTCTTCTGTTCTTATGTTCAATGGAGCTGAAAGCATCCCAGGCACCTGAAAGAAAATATGACAGATAGCACACATAGAAAAGCAAAGTACAGTCTCTTTGCAGTTCTTCTCTCTTCTTCATCTTCAAACTGGTTAACTGGATTCAACTAGAACAAGAAAACAGTTCAAGGGGAAGCAACAATGCTATCAGACGCTATAAAGGGAATTTCTTCCTCGATGGTCCTCTGCTGACACACGTACGCTCTTCTTCGGTCCTCTTACAGAAACATCTTCCAATGGATCTTGTTCTGGTACCAGCTGTGGCTCCAACTCCAACTCCTCTTCTACTGGGGCAAGGGATCTTGGGGAAATCCTGAAGAAACCATGGCCCCATGCACAGGTCCAGTTCCAGGCACCAAATTTGAGGGGACCTAGAGGCTTCTTCCAGGCAACCAATTAAATTGTGCACTATCCCTTTAAGAGAAGGTCCACGCTATTCCTGATAATGTCCATTCACAAATCTTTCAAATATGTTAATAATTTCATCCATGATGGCTTGGTTGACAAACTATGATTAGGACCCAGATAGGAAGGTTAACATCTCTCTTCCCTTATATATTATACTCAATTTATTCTACCAATTTTCAGATTTGAAGTAGTAACTCCAGGAATTCTGCCAATTATTTTTGTTCATGGTAGAATGGATCAAAGGCACTAATAGACCGGCTGCTGCCTGAACTGTTTCAGAGGCAATATGCCCCAACATAAATAGCACATTTGGCTAGTAGAAGAATGAACTGTAATAATACGCTACAGTTGGTTGTATAAGCAATATTTTTATGTTTTTATGGCAGTAAACATCTAATCATCATTGAACCCATGTGTGTTTGCACATCAGCAGGCTGGGTAAGAATTTATTTACACTAGCAGTTTACATCCTTTTGTAAAGAGCACAATAAGGCACTACATACAGTGAATTAATATTGAGGGCAATATTTTTTTTTATTTCTGCTTGGCTTGCAAGTCCACAGGTGTTTTGTACCTGAAGGCCTGTAAGTGAATTTCATAAGGAAACTCTGTGGAGTTTCCTTTAAAAATTCAGGAGCTGGAAGCTCTGCAGGAACTTCAGAAATATTTTTCAGAAATCATGTTGCTGTGTCTGAGGAATACATCATCTTTGATTTTTGGAGATAAACTGCAAAACCCAAGCTATACCTAAAATAAGGATACTAAAATAACGAATGAGTTAGGGTATCCTGATAGAGAAGTTCAAATAAAAGCAAAAGTAACCCATTTACCTGTAAATAAAGAACCCCCTGAGTTAAAAGATTCAAAATTACCCTGCCAACTGATAAGTAGATTGTTAATACAAACAAAAATATAATTTGAAATGTTTGTATGTTAATGCCAGTAGTCTAAGAAGTAAGATGGGAGAATTATTTATTTTTATTTATTTATTTAGAGTCTTTTTTATACCGAGGTATAGCAGGGAGCCTTCACCCCGGTTTACAGAAAAGAACAACATCATACATGGAACATGTTATAACGCAAGTGAAAAAATAGTGTCAGTTAACATTACAGCACAGGCAGAGTATAACATATTGGCAGATAACAGTTTACAAATCAATTTAGATTATTCTTAGAAGGATAAGGACTAAGGTTATTCAGCTTAGACTGTGAATGATTGTCTAAACAGCCAAGTTTTGAGTTCTTTTTTGAATGATTTGGAGTCTCTGATAGAACTTAGGTAAATTGGGATAGCATTCCATTCTTTAGGACCTGCTATGGAGAAGGCTCTATTTCTAGTAGTAGTTAGTTTTGCAGATGAAAGTGGGGGAATGATGAGTTGCAATCTGTCATTGGTCCTTGTAGTACGGGGTGATTTGTGGATTGCAATCATATTATCCAGGGGAGAATTGTTTCCTTTGTAAATTTTGTTATGGAGAATAGTTAAAGTTTTGTATTTAATTCTTTGTGAAATTGGTAGCCATTGTAGGTTTTTTAGGGTAGGCGAGATGTGATCATATTTCCTCTTGCCAGTGAGGACTCAAGTGGCGGCATTCTGCAGTAATTGTAATGGTTTTAGCGTAGATTTAGGTAGTCCAATGAAGATTGCGTTACAATAATCAAGGCTTGAGAATATGAGAGTTTGTAGAACAGTTCTAAAATCGTTCGGGAACAGTAGAAGTTTGAGGTGTTTGAGAATCTGGAGTTTGTGAAAACCTTCTCTCGTTTTTATTGTTATGCATTTTTTGAGGTTCAGTTCTTCGTCTAGCCAGATTTCGAGGTCTTTTATTGGATTCTTCATTTGGGTGTTAATGTTGTCAATTTGAACGAAGGGCATTTGAGAAGATTGTTCAGAGTAGTTTCTTTTTAATAGAATCCATTCGGTTTTGTTCATGTTTAGGCAAAGCTTTAGTTGGTTCAGAAATATTTTGATCGATTTGAGGTGTTTTACTGTGAGGCATATGGCTTCTTCAATGGTCGATGTTATAGGGATTAGAAGTTGGATGTCATCGGCATATAGGAAGAAAGTGATACCTAGATTAGATATGAAATGACAGAGAGGTAGAAGGTAAATATTGAAGAAGGTGGCTGATAGAGCGGATCCTTGTGGAACACCGGTTTCTAGGGGGTAGGGATCAGAGGAGAGGTTATTAAATTTGACTTTGAAAGATCTGTCTTTTAGAAATGAGGTAAACCATCCAAGAGTATTTCTGGCTAGACCTATGTTGGCAAGGTTTGAGATTAGTATTCTGTGGTCTACCGTGTCAAAGGCAGCAGAGAGATCGAGTAGAATTAATAGGTGATTCAGTTTGTTATCAAATCCTCTTGTAATTTTGTTAATTAAGTTTATCAGAAGGGTTTCAGTACTGCGATTCTTTCTGAAGCCGTGTTGAGCAGGGTGAAGTATATTGTTGCTCTCAAGGTGCTCATTTAGTTGAAACAGAGCAGCTTTTTCAGTCAACTTGGCAAGTAGAGGAAGGTTGGAGATTGGACGATAATTACTCAGATCATTAGGGTCTAGGTTCTTTTTCTTTGGGATCGGAGTAATAATGGCAGTTTTCAAGTTGATTGGGAGATGGCCCTCTTCGAGTGATTTGTTTATAATTGCAGCTAACGTAGGAGAAATAATATTTGATATTTCCTTTAGTACTCGAGTAGGAATAGTATCAAAATCATGTCGAGTTGGATTTATTTTTTGGAGCATTTTTTTAGAATGTAAAGCACTGAATGAAAGGTAGACATAACTGGCATCTCAGAAACCTGGTAGAAGGAGGATAACCAATGGGGCAATGCTATACCAAAGTACAAATTATATCAAAATGATGGGTCAACTTGATGGAGGGTGGCAGTTTATATTAGGGATGGCATAGAGTCCAACAGGATAAGATCCTGCAGGAGACTAAATGCACAATATAATCTTTTTGGGTGAAAATTCCATGTGTGATGGGGAAGAATATAGTGGTGGAGTTATACTACTGTCTATAGATGTGCATTGTTTTGTAGTTTCATTTCGGGCTTCGTTTTCAGGGAACTGCGGGAAGCTTTGTTTTTCCGGCGGTTTTGAGTTTCTTTTTGTGATCTTATTAGCTGCCTTACTGACTGACAATTTAAAAATAAACACTCTTAACTTCTCTTTATTAGCTGCCTTACTGATTATTAAAAGCACAAACACACTAAATAATATACCACAATAGTTTATTTCTCCCCAATACTTAAAAAAAATATATTCCCAAGCAAGACTTACTGATTCTTTTCAGCTGCCAGCAAGGTGATTCTCTCCTCTCAGTGCTTCCAATGAGTAGAGAGAAGAAGTACCAGAGGGATGGGAGGAAGTGTGAAGGTGAGCAAGAGGGGGCGGTGTAGAGGTGGAAGGCATGCAAGAGCCTGAAGAAGAGAACAGTGGACACATGTGAAAGGAGGAGAGTAGTGAGGAGGTGGAGGAGGCAACTAGGAGAGGATGCAAATGTGGCAGAAATGACAAGAGTGAAGAACTGGCAAGGACTTGAGGGGAGGGAGCAGGAGGAGTGCACAGTAAGGCAGAAAGCACTCTCAGCTGACCCAAAGGCCATAAAACTAGTTCTAAGCTCCTGGTTACAGCTTGGGGAGTGGTGAGGGGTGTATGGCTGAGGTGGGAGGGTTAGGATAGGCTTGACAGGGGTGAGGAAGGATGGCCTTATGCTTCCAACCTTTGCGGACTTTGGGCCTGATGCAATAAAGGCGCGTAGAAAGCGGGCGCTGAACTGACTTTTGAGTGGGATGAGGGGAAGCTTTTCAGTCCTATAGGCCCACAGTGTTTTCACTTTATTTGGGGGGTTTGGAGGGAAAGGAGGTTGGCCGCTAGGGCTGGCATAGTTTTTACTAGGGTAGAGGATGGGGGGTATGGCCACAAGGTCTACTCAGCAGCTTTTTTGTTTTTTTCATTTAAGCACTATTTAATTGATGATATTCTCTGATTAAGTTAAAGTTATCTAGAAACATTTTCCTGAAGAACTTTAAACCTCCTCAATGCCATGTTTAGACATAGACAACTAACTTATTCACCTAATTCCAAATATCTGAGTTAGCTGAATAATTTGGCTATCTTAGTTCTGTCCTGGTAAAGCCCCAGAAATGGCCCTACATTATTCGGATAAAATAATAGAACTGGGTAAATGCTTTTGAATATCAGGCCCATAAATTCTTGAACTGGATATTACAGGTTATGTTGAAAGAGCACAATGCTGAAATATTTTGGTGAAGCTAATTTCTATTTAGCATTAAGCAGAGAACAAGATAGAATGAGTAAGGTCCTATCTGCAACTAACAAGGCTCTTTCAGAAATTTCAAGGATTGCACCAAGAAGTTGGCTGATTTAACATATGAAGATATTAGTGGAAGAATTACATGTTATTTTAGGTGTATCATAAATCTTTCATTATTTATTATCTTTTTAACAAGTAAAGGATTGCCACTAGAGGATTTCAAGGTTTCAGCATGTACAGTCTCAAACAATTACCCAGTAATGCTGAAAAGAATGAGATCGGTTTATCTAAACAGTGAAGAGTCTGTTAATATGATACAAGCAAATATAGGAGCTTATTTTGATAGGAATAGTAATGGAGAAATAGAACCAGCAGTGGTCTGGGAAGCATCCAAACAGGTCCTAGAAGGAAAAATATTATCATGAACAGCATACCAAAAGCAACAAAAATTGTGTACCCAACTGGCTTTAAAAAGGAAAATATACAATTTGGAAAAGAACACAGATAAGAAAAGAATTTATACTGGTGGAGTTAAAAGAGAATAAAAAATGGAATATATTTATGAAAAATACAATTTTGCTTCCGGTAATGTTTGCTAATAAGTTCTTGGAAACTGGGAACCATGCAGGAAGGTTACAGACTATGGGGCCGATGCAATAAGGTGCACTGAAGCTGCCGCGGGTTTGTGTGCAGCTGTACGCACGCTTATGCAAAGCCCTATATGGGGATGCAATAAGAGTTTTGTGCATGGGAAAAAAGCTCCAGTGATATCATGGGTCTGTATGAAGAGCTCAGGGAGGGTATTGATCCCTTCACAGAACATGGACATGCCATTCGAGTCCTGATGAAGCTGCTTGGAGCCCTTCATTTTCTGGCCACTGGTTCTTTCCAAAACACAGTGGCTGTGGTGGCTGGCGTAGAGCAATCCTTGTTCTCCCGTCACTTCACCCAGGTTCTGAGGACCATACTGAAGAGGGTCATGCAGTACATCAGATACCCACAGCAGCTTCAGGAGTGGCAGCAAATGAAGAGAGCGTTTTTCTACATAGTCGGTATGCCAAATGTGATGGGAGCTATCAACTGTACCAATGTGGCTCTCACCCCTCCTCATGGAAGAGAGACGGCATACTGTAATCGAAAGCATTACCACTCCCTCAGTGTGCAAGTGTTCTGTAATGCTGAACAGAAGATTCTCAGTGTGGAATGAAAATTCCCTGGTAGCAGCCATATTTCCTATATCCTGGCACAGTCAGCCCTGGCACAGCAATTCACTAAAGGCTGGATGCTGGGTAAGTTTAAAAAAAAATAACTGGTAAAAGAACATCATTTTTAATCAGCTTTGTGGGGTATATGTGCACAACATAATGGGGTGGATTTTAAATGCCCTGCGCGCGCCTATTTTGCATAGGCCGCCGGCGCGCGCAGAGCCCCAGGACGCGCGTAAGTCCCGGGGTTTTTTTAAAGGGGCGGGAGAGGGCGGGAGGGGGCGTGGCCGAACGACGCGGCATTTCGGGGGCGTGACGCGGTGTTTTGGGGGCGATGACGCGGGCGTGGTTTCGGCCCAGGGGCGTTCCGGGGGCGTGGCCGCGGCCTCCGGACCAGCCCCCGGGACCGGAACACGGACGGAGCAGCCGGCTGACGCGCGCAGATTTACGTCTGCTTTTCGCAGGTGTAAATCGTGCGATAAAGGTAAGGGGGGGTTTAGATAGGGCCGTGGGGGGTGGGTTAGGTAGGGGAAGGTGGGGGGAAGGTGGGGGGAGGGCGAAGGAAAGTTCCCTCTAAGGCCACTCTGAAATCGGAGCGGCCTCGGAGGGAACAGGCAGCGCGCGCTGGGCTCGGCGCATGCAGGTTGCACAAATGTGCACCCCCTTGCACGTGCCGACACTGGATTTTATAAGATACGTGCAGCTACGTGCGTATCTTATAAAATCCAGCGTACTTTTGTTTGCGCCTGGTGCGCAAACAAAAGTACGCGATCGAGCAATTTTTAAAAATCTACCCGAAGATGTGTAATGTGGTAGTAGTGAATGCTTTCATTTACATTGGTCCCTAATGGTTGCTTACTAATCTGTGATCTTACATTTTTCATAAATTAGTAATACTTTTATAAATAATTTTGAGATTTGGGGTAAAAGGGGTATATAATTTTCAACCTTTTTCAGTAGCTACATTTTGGAAAGTAGGGGATTTCTTAGCAGTTCGCAATTAATCTATGTGGATGGGGTTAGATGAGGGAAAGAGGTTAATAGTTTTGTAATGTTTTGTTTTCCAGTTAGTCTAATATTTCATGTAACATTTTTTATTGTATTGAATGGACTTTAAAGGATATGGAGGTTAGTGAATTAGAGAACAAATAGTAAAGAATGAGTCACATTTTGCTGACACATGAATCAGATAAGTAATTGTAGCATTGTACATGCTATCATTACGTCTATTAATATGTTGCGCATGTTCATGTTAGAAACCCTGGCTGTACCGGCCCGCGACCGGGTCCCTTCACCTGCGCCAGCTAGAAGCCCAACTCGGCCGCCACCCCTGGCCATAGACTCCGCTCGCGGCCTGCTCTGGCAGGGTTTGGGATGCTGCGACTCCTGCTCCTCGCGGTTGTCTCTCTAGGCATGCACGCACGCTGAAGCGCAGGATTTAAAGGACCAGCAGCAGGAAAGTTCCCCGCATCCCGGATTGATGACATCAGGCTAACAGGGTATTTAAACCCTGCCTCTCCACTCTCAATTCGCCTCAGCAACGGATCCTGCTCTCCTGTAGAGTGTGAGTTGTATGCATTCCTGTATTCCTGCCTTCGCCTTGCCTCGCTCCTGATCCACAGTTCCATCGTCCTTGTTCCTGGCTGCAGTTCCTGCCTTGCTCCTCGTCCCCCAGATTGCTCTCTCAGTTCTGACTCCTTGCCTGGTGCTCGACTCTGCTTGAACTCCGCCTGCTCTGACTCCTTGCCTGGTACTCGACTCTGCTTGAACTCCGCCTGCTCTGACTCCTTGCCTAGTACTCAACTCCTCGCCTATTGCCTTACGCTGTCTGACACCAGCCTCCTCTGCTGAACCTCTCCATCACCACATCTACTCACCCCCTGGCATCACTGGGAAGGCCCGTGTCTAAGTCCTGCCGGCCTCGGTATCCAAGGGCTCAACCTGTGGGGAACAAGGGCTGGTATAGGTGAAGCTCCTATTGGGCCTTCCCCCCCTGTTCCACCTCACCGATGACGAGGCCCTCCAGGGGTCTACCCCAGGGGTAGCAACAATCTCGCCTCGGCTCAGGGTCCACTTTCCTAACAAATTGCTGATACCATGGGACCTGGTGGACCTGTCCAGCCTACAGGCCAATCCGGGCCTGGCTCAACGACTGTAGCAGCAACAGCAGTGTTTGGATGTGCTGGCGGCCACTGTGGAATGGTTGGCAAATCGACAGGACACCACCCTGTCTCTCAGCCCTCAGCTGGCTCCGATTCCAGTACCCACAGCTCCTGTAGTGAACCTCCATCTGCCGGTGCCCCCCCCCCCCCCCCCCGCTATGCAGGAGATCCCCGGCAGTGTCAAGGCTTCCTGAACCACTGCTTCATGTGCTTCTCCTTACAGCCGGCCCAGTTCACCAATGACAGAGTCAAAACCACCTTCATTCTGTCGCTCCTCGATGGCAAGGTGCTCGCACCTTGCCATCGAGGAGCCACCTTGCCTCGCCTCTGGGAATGAGGCGACTCCTTGCTACAGGACCTCCCATGTTTTGTCCAAGTCTTCAAAAAGGTCTTTGATGAGCCTGGAAGACACTCTACCGCTGCCTCTGAGCTCCTTCACCTGTGACAGGGGTCGAGCCCCTTGCCAGAGTATGTGGTAGAATTCCGCACCCTCACCTCTAAGCTAGGATGGCGGGAGGTCAGCCTCTGGAGCATCTTTATGGAAGGGTTATCCTCCAGAATCAAAGACGAACTGGCTGCCCAAGACCTCCCAGAGGATTTGGAGGCTCTGATAGACCATGTGGGTTGAGTCGACCGAAGACTACAGCAACGCATCCGAGAATTTTGCCCCTCCTGCAGGCCAGTGGTGCTAGCGCTGACCTTCTTGCGGCCTGTTTCGCCACCTACCACAGCTTCTCCCAAGACCACTCCCACAGACGAACTCATGCAGCTGGGTTGGAGTCTGTTGACCCCAGAAGAGAGACTGCGATGGCGCACCTTGGACCTATGGCTATACTGTGCTAGTAAAGGCCACCTGCTGACCCAGTGCCAAGAGGGGCCGAGAAACACCAAAGCCTAGGAGTCAGTGGGGAGATGACCCTGGACTCTGCCTTGCCCATGGGGACTTCACCACTCAAGCCCTGATTGACTCTGGCGCCGGAGGGAATTTCATCTTAGCTGATCTCGTGACACAATTGGAACTGCCCACACTTCCCAGAGAACCACCACTAACTATCTCTTCCATCCGCAGGGACCCCCTCCCTGGGAGGATCAATCGCAACACTAGGGATGTGAATCGTTTTTTGACGATTTAAAATATCGTCCGATATATTTTAAATCGTCAAAAATCGTTAGGGCCACGATACAATACCAATTCCCCCGATTTATCGTCAAAAAATCGTAAATCGGGGGAAGGGGGAGGGCAGGAAACCGGCACACTAAAACCCCCTAAAACCCACCCCCGACCCTTTAAATTAAATCCCCCACCCTCCCGAACCCCCCCCAAATGCATTAAATTACCTGGGAGTCCTCCGTAGCGGCGGTCCGTGGCTAAATCGGGGGAAGGGGGAGAGCACGAAAACCGGCACACTAGATCGTGAGGTCTTCAGCCGGCGCCATTTTTCAAAATGGCCGCCGCAAATGGCGGCGGCCATAGACGAAAACGATTCGTTGCAAGAGGTCATTCCAGACCCCCACTGGACTTTTGGCAAGTCTTGTGGGGGTCAGGAGGCCCCCCCAAGCTGGCCAAAAGTTCCTGGGGGTCCAGCGGGGGTCAAGGAGCGATTTCCTGCCGCGAATCGTTTTCTGTACGGAAAATGGCGCCGGCCATATGCGTATGGCCGGCGCCATTGTCCGTACGGAAAATGGCGCCGGCAGGAGATCGACTGCAGGAGGTCATTCAGCGAGGTCCGGAAATCTCGCGAGGGTTCCGGACCTCGCTGAACGACCTCCTGCAGTCGATCTCCTGCCGGCGCCATTTTCCGTACGGAAAACGATTCACGGCAGGAAATCGCTCCTTGACCCCCGCTGGACCCCCAGGAACTTTTGGCCAGCTTGGGGGGGCCTCCTGACCCCCACAAGACTTGCCAAAAGTCCAGCGGGGGTCCGGAACGACCTCTTGCGTCGAATCGTTTTCGTCTATGGCCGCCGCCATTTTGCGGCGGCCATTTTGAAAAATGGCGCCGGCTGAAGACCTCACGATCTAGTGTGCCGGTTTTCGTGCTCTCCCCCTTCCCCCGATTTAGCCACGGACCGCCGCTACGGAGGACTCCCAGGTAATTTAATGCATTTGGGGGGGTGGGTTCGGGAGGGTGGGGGATTTAATTTAAAGGGTCGGGGGTGGGTTTTAGGGGGTTTTAGTGTGCCGCTGGACCACCAGGTAATTTAAGGCATTTGGGGGGGGGATTTAATTTAAAGGGTCGGGGGTGGGTTTTAGGGGGTTTTAGTGTGCCGGCTCACGATTTTAACGATTATGACGATACTTTACACACACAAACGGCAACAATACGATTCCCTCCCCCTCCCAGCCGAAATCGATCGTTAAGACGATCGAGGACATGATTCACATCTCTACGCAACACTGCTCCGTTAAGGATCTGCACCGGGATTCTCCATGAAGAGGAGCTTACCTTCTTCATCCTGGAAAAGACGATTCACCAGGTACTCTTGAGCCTCCCTTGGCTGCAGAAACACTCCCTTCACATAGACTGGCGGACACTGCAAATAGCCTCCTGGGGCCCACAGTGCCACGCTTCCTGCCTCCATGAGGTGTCTCGCCCCACTTTCCTCGCAGCTACCACACCACTCGCCTTGCCTCTGCAGTACGAGGAATTTGTGGATGTTTTTTCAAAGGAGAAGGCAGAGACTCTCCCCGAACATCGCCCCTTTGACTGTGCGATTAACCTCCTTCCAGGTACCATGCTTTCTCGGGGGCGAGTATATCCCTTATTACCCGAGACCCAAGCCATGGCCAAGTACATCTGGGAGAACCTTGACAGGGGCTTCATCAGGCTATCCACTTCCCCGGCGGGGGCTGGCTTCTTTTTTGTGGCGAAAAAAAGACGGGTCATTGCGGCCTTGTATTGACTACTGGGGGTTGAACACTATGATCAGGAGAGAGCAGTGTCCACTGCCGCTCATCCCCGAGCTTCTGGACTGCCTTAAGGGGGCCAAACTCTTCACAAAATTGGATCTCTGAGGCGCCTATAACTTAGTGCGTAGAAAGCCAGGTGATGAATGGAAGACAGCCTTTAATACGAGAGACGGCTACTATGAGTACTTAGTGATGCCCTTCGGTCTTTGTAATGCTCCAGCTGTGTTCCAGCATCTTATGAACGAGGTCTTCAGGGACATGCTCCACTCCTGCATCATCGTATTTCTGGACGATGTATTGATATTTTCCAAAGATCTCCCTTCCCACTGCAAGGAGGTCAGACAGGCGCTTCAACATTTACGGGACCACAAGCTGTTCACCAAGCTAGAAAAGTGCCTCTTCAAGCAGGAGGCACTCCCCTTCCTGGGCTTCATTGTCTCATCTACAGGGTTCCATATGGACCCATAAAAGATCTCTAGCATCCAGAATTGGCCCCAGCCTATGAGACTCCGGGTCCTCCAGCATTTCCTTGGGTTTGCCAACTTCTACAGGCACTTCATCCCACAGTACTCCCGGCAAGTACCAAGCAATGGCCACCTGAGGCAACTATGGCTTTCGAGAACCTGAAGCGTGCCTTCCTCCAAGACACCTGTCTGTGGCACCCGGACCCCACACGCCCATTTGTGGTGGAGGTAGACACCTCCGACACCGTGGTGGAGGCTGTCCTGAGCCAACTTTCTCCAAAAGGGGCCCTGCTACCCTGCTCCTATTTCTCCTGGAAGTTATCCCCTACAGAAAAGAAATACAGTATAGGGGGCAAGGAGCTTCTAGCCATCAAGATGACATTTGAGGAATGGCAGCAGTGGCTCGAGGGGGCCAAGCATACCACTACAGTCTTCACAGCTCATAAAAACCTTGAATATCTTCACCACGCCCAATGACTGAATCCCCGCCAAGCCCGCTGCTCATTATTTTTTAGTAGATTTGATTTCTCTCTCCGCTACCGACCAGCCGCCAAAAATACAAGGGCTGACGCACTCTCTAAAGCATTTGAGTCAGAGGATTCTCTACCTGCTCCCCAATATATTATTGACCCAGCGAAGGTGGTCCTAGTGTTATTGTTTGTAAGGTTTTGGGTGGACTCTTGGACACTGTGGCAGCTGACCACACCCATAGGGGGAAGTCCCATGAGGGGCCACAGGTCAGGCTCAGCTTTGGGACACACAACACAGAGTTATATCTTTTATTAGACAGTTTTGGGAAGCCACCAGAGGTGGCAGTAGTGAGTAGAGATGAAGCCCGGCTGGGCTAGGGTTCCTCAGGATACTGGAACAGCGATTCCCTCTATGGCTGTGCTGTAGTGGAGAAAACTGAGATAATGAGTACAGTGGAACATACACAGAGTTCTGGTATTGAGCCTCATTGGTAAAGTTACTCCCACAGCAGTTTCTCCTGGAAGGTGACACAGAAGCTGGAATAGAGGTGGGCCCTCGAGGAGCGAGTACCTGGTTCCAGGGAACAGTTCTGAGGAAATAAAGTTGGTAACTCACTGATGATGTAGGCAGCGGTTTCTTCCAAGCAGAAGAGATAAGTTCAGGCAGCGATTCAGGGAACATGGGCCCTCGAGGAGCGAGTACCGGTTCCTGATAGCGACCTGAAAGAAATGAGAGAGGCCCCCGAGGAGCAGGTACCCCGTTAGGATAAAGTCCAAAGTTGGAGTGGCAGAGTAGCTGGGTATGGAGAGTGAATCCCATCTGTAAGGAGATCCCATTCCCTGCTAACTCGATTAGCTAGCAAAAAGTGTAGGCTTTTGTATCCGGGATGCGTGACGTCATCATAGGGGGACGTCCCAGAGGTTTGCGCCAAAGGGAGAATAAGAAGTAGGGCCGCGCGGCACACGCGCCCTATGGTACCTGGACAACATGGCTGGATGCAGCGCCCAAGCCGGACTGGGGATGCTGGAGAGGACGGCAGGCAGACACCGCGGCAGCCAGACATCTATCAACCGTGGGAGGAGTCGCAAAAAAGGTAAGGTGGGCGGAGTGGAGATGTCGGGCAGCGACAGTCGTAACACCTAGCTGCCACCCAGACTGCTCTGCCAGGGAACTACGGCAAAAGGTGCTGTCCTGGGCCCATCATTCCCTCACAGCAGGACACCCTGGGAGACCTTGCACGCTTGAACTGCTATTACACTGCTACTGGTGGCTCCAAGTAGAGAGGGATGTCAAGGCATATATCAAATCCTGCCCAACCTGCGCCCAACAGAAACTCCTTGTGGGACAATCTTGAGGACTAATCTAACCACTACCCAGTCCCAAGAAACCATGGACCCACCTATCTACGGACTTCGTGGTGGACCTATCAGCCTCCAATAGTCACCACGTCTTCTGGGTAGTCATAGATAGGTTTTCCAAAATGATCCTTCTCACCACTCTTCCCAAGCTGCCATCGGCTCCAAAGTTGGCCCACCTATTCATCAACACATTTTCAGACTACACGGATTTCCCCAGCACATCGCATCAGATCGCAGAGCGCAGTTCATTGCCAACTTTTCGCACTCCTTGTGCAAGACGTTTGGGATCCAGCTCAACTTTACTACAACGACCATCCACAGGGTAACAGCCAAACCGAATGCATGAACCAGGCCCTAAAGACCTTTTTACGAGCCTTTGTGAACAACAGACAGGACAACTGGTCCACACTACTCCTATGGGCTGAGTTTTCACACAATTCACACGTCCAGTCTTCCACCAGCTCTTCGCCCTTTTTGGTGGTCTGTGGGAGGCAACCAGCTCCTCCACTTCACAAGGCACTTCCGGTACCATCACCTGCAGCCCAACTTATCACCCAGCAACTGCATACCCTGTGGATTCACACTCAGGGTCGCCTTTGAAGAGCAGCCGAGAAGGCAGAAAAGATGGCCAATAAACATCAGCAGCCCACACCCTTCTTCAAACTGGGAGACCGGGTATGGCTTTGCACCCAGCTACGGGTACCATCAATGAGACTGCCTGCCGGTACATCGGCCCCTTCTCCATCAAAGAACGAATCAGCCCAGTTACCTACCACCTAAGGTTACCTTCCTCATTAAGGATATATAATACATTCCACGTCTTCCTCCTTAAACCCCTGGTGTCTTCCTGGCCACACCGGAGGGCCATGGAACCACAGGACCTAATTGCAGAAGAAGAAATCTATCAGGTGAGGGAGATACTGGACATACGACACCATCAAAGGAGTTGGGAATACCTGATCGCATAGGAGGGCTTTGGCCCCAAGGAAAACTCATGGGAGCCTGCCACCAACATACTCGATAAGGCTCTTCTCCGTCAGTTTCACACCTCGCATCCTGACAAACCCAGGCATTCTAAGAGGGGGTGTAAAGGGGGGGGTACAGTGACTGGTTCCTCTCACCTGTGCCATCTGTAGGCCTGACTCGGCCACAGACTCCACTTGCGGCCTGCTCCTGTGGCGTTTGGGATGCTGCGACTCCTGCTCCTCATGGTCATCTCCCTAGGTGCGCAAACACGCCAAAGTGCAGGATATAAAAAGAGCAAGCAGTGGGAAAGTTCCCCGTGGCCCAGATTGATGACGTCAGGCTAAGAGGATATTTAAACCCTGCCTCTCCGCTCTCAATTCGCCTCAGCAACTACTTTCCTTGTTTCCATTCCTGGGTACCTGCCTTTGCCTTGCCTCGCTCCTGATCCACAGTTCCACCAACCTTGTTCCTCGTCCCCTGGATTACTATCTCAGTTCTGACTCCTTGCCTGGTACTTGAATCTGCATGAACTACGCCTGCCTTGACTCCTTGCCTGGTACTCGACTCTGCTTGAACTCCACCTGCCCTGACTCCTTGCCTGGTACTCGACTTCTCATCTATTGCCTTGTGCTGTCTGACACCAGCCTTCTCTGCTGGACCTCTCCATCGCCACATCTACTCACCCCCTGGCATCGCTGGGAAGGCCCGCGCCTTAGTCATGCCAGCCCTTTAACCCAATGGCTCAACCTGTGGGGAACGAAGGCTGGTAAGGGTGAAGCTCCTATTGGGCCTTCCCCCCTGTTCCACCTCACCGACAACGAGGACCTCCAGGGGTCTACCCTAGGGGTAGCAACAACCTCGGCTCAGGGTCCACTTTCCTAACAGTTGGTAAACAGGGCTGAGTTCTAAAGGCATAATAGTATTCTTTTTCTATTGTACATAGGTATTGCATCTGTAATTTTAAAAATATTACAGATGTCAGCTTAAAGGAAACCAGTTAAAATAATGGAAATTTATTTTTTTTACACAGGTGATGCTAGTTATGGCTGTAAATCATGACTGCTAATACCACTTGCTGTTCCAAGGAAGGCTGCAGAAGTGAGGTATCAAGAGGCACATGGCAAGAGGAGTGTAATCGAAAGAACATTTAGTATCCTAACAAGTTTCCACTGCCTGGAACACTCAGGAGGAGCACTACAGTACTCTCCTGAGAAGGTAGCAGACATTGTGGTGACCTGCCACATGCTTCACAACCTCGCTCTGCAGCATGGTCTTCCACAGAACATTAAACCTGGAGGGAGAGCTGGATATGAACTCTGCAGATCCCAGAGAGAACACAGCCAGGGGAAATGAGGTCAGGAAGCGCGTCATACAAGAATTTTTTGGAGACCGACAATAAGGACTGGGTATTAAATGTGTAGAGATGTGATCTGGCCGAACCTTTTGGTTTGGCCTTTGTTATCGGCGCGCCGTTTGGGCCAATTTTTTTTTCGGCTGTACCGAACCAAAAAAAAACAAAACCCACCCCAACCCTTAAGATTTAATTAATTACAATCCCCCACTCTCCCAACCCCCCCAAAAACTTATCTAAAGGTGGTCCAGCAGGGGTCCTGGGAGTGATCTCCCGCTCTTGGGCCATCAGCTGCCAGTAAATAAAATGGCGCCAGTGGCCCTTTGCCCTTACCGTGTGACAGGGGCTATCAGTGCCATTGGCTGGCCGGCCTCTGTCACATGGTAGGAGCAATGGACGGCTGGCGCAATCTTAAAAAATGGTGCAGGCCATCCATTGCTCCTACCATGTGACAGGGGCCAACCAATGGCACCAATAGCCCCTGTCACATGGTACGGGCAAAGGGCCATCGGCGCCATTTTAATTAGTGGCAGCTGATGGCCCGAGAGGGGGAGATCACTCCGGGACCCCACTGGACCACCAGGCACTTTTGGTAAGTCTTGGGGGAGGGGGGGTTGGGCAAGTCTTGGGGGGTTGGGAGGGTGGGGGGTTGCAATTAATGAAATTTGAAGGGTTGGGGTGGGTTTGGGGTTTTTTTTTATGTGCCCTTTCTCCCACCCACCCTCCCCCAAATAAAAATAAGAAAGCCACACAAAATTTGTGGGTTTTCCTATTGTTTCGGTGACCCCCCAAAACGCAACGAAATAGGAAATATCGTCTATATTTCCTATTTCGTCGCAAACGAATGCACATCCCTATTAATGTGTACCTCTTCTACAGCTGTTTTTTGTCTTTGCACATTCTTGCTACTACTGTTAATATTAGTTTATTTTTTCATATTACCCTTGTTTTTAAATGTTCTCTATGTTGGATCCTGTCCTTGGTATGGATGGTTTTTGGGTTTGAAATCCTAGTGTCCAGGGTTCACTGCTTTGCAGAACTGGGCTGGCAACACACATAGCACATCTCTGCCAAGCTCTGCAACCATGTTGCACTTCATTTCCCTTCATACTGGAGTGGTAATCTCTGGGCTCATGGACACCAGCACTATGATACTGGGACCTGGAGATTTTCATACTGTTTTGGGAGAGAGAGAGGGATGATGGGAAAGGGGGTTGGAAAAAAGAAGAGGGGGTGGGAGAGGGGTTAGTGGAGGTAGTAGTGGAAAGGGGAATTGCTACTGGGAGCATGGGAGAGTGGGAGGAAGAGAGAGTGATGGGGTTGTTGGACTTTGGAGAGGGGGTAGGTAGGATGAGAAAGGGGTGATGGGTTAGTGGATACAATAACTGAAAGTGGACTTAGTAGTGGGGGAATGGAGGATATGGTATTTGTAGAAACCCATGATTGTGAGAGGATGGGGGGGAAGGAGTGAGAGTAGTGGGATTGAAAAACTTGAGAGAAGGGGAAGGAAGATGGGAAAGGGTGGTTGGATAGGTGTGGGTGGAACTAACACTTGGAAGGGGGTTAGTATTTATTTATTTAGCATTTTTATATACCGATTTTCCAGTAACAGAAATACTGATCAATTCGGTTTACATTCTAAACAATAACAATGACAAGTTGATGTCTCACAAAGAACAGGTAGTTATAACTTGGATACAGATATATGGGGTTAATAACATAACGTAAAAGTTACGGAGTCTAGTGAAGGCTGGAGAATAGATGTTCGGCATAAGGCTAGGTTTTTTATTTTAGACTGCATAAAGATAAGTAAATGACATGAGAGTTCTTTAGGGGGTAACCAATGAAGGGGGGAGTAGTAGTGGGGGAGGGGGAGGATAAGGTGCCAGATTTCTGCTTAGCTCGGATCCTTTATGGTTGCCCTAGTTTTCTGAATCTTGACCAGCTGAGTACACAACTGGCCACTCAGGCACTGAGATAGGCACTCAGGTAGGTGCCTTTCACGGTGCTTGGGTGCCTAGAAAAGCACCTAGCTGAGCACCTATATCGGAGCCAGTGCGCCCTGAAAGGTACTAGCTGAGAACCTACCTCGCCTATATCTATATATGTATCTATAGATAGATAGATAGATATAGATATATATAATCTCATGACTCTACATCTAAAACTCAAATGTATTGTCTATGGATTAGGTTCCTTGGACCTATTAGCTTTTCCCTTTCTCTACATCTCAACTGGTAAACCCTTGCCCTTAAAAAATGAGTGCAAATTATTTGACATTATATTTTTTGTTCTCTTCACAGGTGATAATACCCCATTGTCAGATGAGGAGGAAGAAGAAATGGAGGCTGGCAATACAACAGTCCCAGGCCCTGCCCAGGCAGCTGCACCTGCTCCTGGGGAGGAGCAAGAGATTCCTCCCCCACCACATCCACAGCTCCCTCACCCCCATCTTGTAGGGCCTTCTCCCCATTCTGATGTGGCAGTAGGGATGCAGGGACACAGACTGGGCAGCCTTTGCTGCCCGAGGGAGGCCCTTCTCACCAGGCATCTCCTCCCTCAACATCTGGCGGCTCGGCTAGATGAGCCAGTTTCTCAGTGGCAATTTGCTCAAGCCATCCAGAGGTTGGGGGAGGAGATGCTGGTGAATCAGGGAGCCCTTGGGGTTTTTGTTGAGGCTGCCATGTGCCTAGTTGAGGTCCAGCAGGATCACATCAGACTTCTTCTGGCCTTAGCTAGACACATGGGCCTATTTCAGCCTCAGCAAAACCCCTAAATCTTTGCCTCAGCCCTCCCTACTGTCCCAGCACATTTATTTTTAATGTAAGTAGTTTTTCTCTTTAGATGAACCCACCCCTTCCCTTTACTTTTTTAAATATTGTACATATTTTTAACATTTTTTATAAAATGTATATTTTAATACAAATGGTGAGTGTACCCTTTATTTTCTTAGACTTCAGCTATTAAAAAGAATATTGGGAAGGTCACTACCTTTAAATATATAAAACAAGGTGCTTTCTGTTCAAATGGTTTATTTAACTTTAAAATAAAATAAAAATGGTCAAGTAGCAAGGGCTTTATTTAATGTTTGGGTACTTTCCAGGTACTTGTAGCCTTGATTGGCCACTGTTGGAAACAGGATGATGGACTTGATGGACCCTCGATCTGACCCAGAACAGCAAATCCATATGTGGATGGCGAAGACTCTGCGAATAGACGAGGCTTGCAATCAGAAGAACGTGAAGTAGCCAAAATTGCCATCTACGTGTTCAACAGCGATTAACAGTGACAATCACCTCCACCAGCGATGAGCAGCGACAATGACATCCACCTGAAAAAAGGTTAATAGAAAAATGAAAACATTTAAAAATTGTCCTGAGCAATCCTTGCACAAGAGAAGAGGAAGGGGGGACTGGAAGAGCGGGGAAGGGGGGGAGTCAAAAAAAGGGTGGATGGAAGAATGATCATCAAGAGAAAAGGGAGAGGAGATAAGGGAGAGGTTGGAGATATTGTCCTGAGCGGTTTTGTCTGGGCCGTGGGCAGCCTCCCACCCTATTCGGAAGTAGCTTAGGTACATCCCACTGGTCCTCAATCCATCTGTCTAGATGCTAGAAAAGGAGAAATTATTACTTACCTGATAATTTCCTTTTCCTTCATCTAGACAGATGGATTCAGCTTCCCGCCCTTGGCTGCTGAATGATTGTGTTATGGTCCTCCTGTGTGGCTACGTGTTCCAGGCTACGTGGTAAATGTTCATCCAGTCTCTAGATTAGTGTTCATACATTCTTTCCCTGAGCTCAGTGTTTCCTATTGGTTGAGTACAGAAATGGTTATCTCTTATTAATCAAGGTTTTGCTAGTCTGTCCACATTTGGCTTTTGAAGAGAATACTGGCAGGCTGATGTGTATATATACTGTGACATCAGTTTGATCCGTCTCCATCTGCTGGTAGATGTGCATAACTCACTGGACCTGAATCCAACTGTCCAGATTAAGGAAAAGGAAATTATCAGGTAAGTAGTAATTTCTCATTTATCGAAGCTTGTCCAACCGGAACAAACTGGTTTTGTAAGGGGAAGGCATGGGGTTAAAAATGTGTACTAGCTTATAGCTGCCATTAGGCTATGATTCTTGGCTTTTGATTCTATTTCATGTAGTTACATGTTGTTGGCACTTCAACAATATGGTTTGCAAGGGGATATACTGCGATGATTAAAATTACTCTACAGCATCCCCTCTGCGAGAATTCTAATAAATGGCAATAATACAAATGATTTCCACTCAGGATGGGGAATGGTTATCTGGGAAGTAATGTGATCTAGGGTTATTAGATAACATGCTTGATCCCTGGTCTCCGCTCTTTGTTTTGCATTGTCAGGAGGTGTGTTTGAGGAAATTAGCTAGGGGTAATATCATGATGAGAGCTTGTATGGATGCTTGGAAATGGTTGCAGTTATGGTGGGGGCTTACAAGTCTTGGAACGCTGTTATGATTAGTGTGTATGTGGACCCTTGGCCCGAGGTGCAAGTTGATACAGCCTGTGGGGAAGAGCCCCACAGGTCCGCACCATCAGGAGGCGAGGTATTGAAGTGTAGGGAAGCTCTGTGCACAGTCGAGGGGAGAGCCCCAGAGACCAGGAGATGACCCCCGTAGGGTAGCAGTCTATAGATGGCACTTGGAGAGACTGAAGAGAGAGGGCACCAGGCAGATCACAGAATGATGGGCACCCGAATAGCCAAGCAGGATATTCTCCAATGGTGTAGACCGAGGGGCGGAGCCACAGCGCAATGGGTGTACAGGGAGAGTGTAGGCGAACCCCCCAGGGTGGAGAGCCCGAGTCCAAGTCCAATAGCTCATGGAGCGGGACAGCTGTCAATTGTAGGATCACAAGGGGAAAGCTCCAAGGAGCGGGGAAGCTCAGGGTGGTCTTGGAGTAGTTGAGCATGGCCTGAGGAGTGGGAAGGCGCAAATAGTTTTTGAAGGATACAGTGCAACCCCAAGCAGCGGGGAAGGCTGGCTGAGAATTCACAAGTTGCTGCAGTAGTTCCCAAGGCGAGTCGAGGAAGAACAGGAAGCCAGATGGAACCCAAGAGGCATGGGGCCAGCCCGAGGAGCGGGGTAGGCCAGGGAACAGGTCCCCATAGAGCGCACACTGACCCCCAAGGAGTGGGTGCCAGACAGGGTCCACGATACAAGCAGGAGTGGCGACTCAGGAACAAGGCAGGCGTAGGACTCGTACGGAACTTGTTGACAAGTCGGCTTGCTGGGAGCAAAGCAAGAGCTTAAATACTGGAGTCTGATAACATCATCAACAGGGTCGCCCCTGAGGTTCCCACCGAAGTGGCTTCAAGGATGGGACTTGTGACGCGCGCGCATGCCTAAGAGGACCAGACAGCGGAGCAGGAAGTAATGGCGTCCATGCCTCCGCGAGGAGGCCCGCGGAATCCGGCGATGCAGAGAGGCCCATGCAGCGAGGAGACCTGGGGAGGGTAGTAAAGCAGAACAAGCTGTGAGTATTCACGGTTGCATTTGTCTGCGACCGACAGCCATAAAAGTTGCTGTTGTTGCCTTTTTAAGGGAATGCTGCTTTCCCCCCAGATATAGAGCACTGTCAGGTCTTCTGGCAATTGGAGGCTTCTGGCATTACATGTATCGTGCAACTATATGATGATTTTGGGAAAACTTTATACACTTTTGCTCAACTTCAGGCCATTCACAATTTTCCTGGATAAAAGTTCTTTGCATATCTGTAAGCTAGGCACTACTTTTTGTCTTTGCATTAGAAGGCGGAAGATCTTGAAAAAGAGGGGACACTGGCTAGAGCAATGATTGACAAGAGACAAGGCAGCAATTCTATTTCACAATGGCACTTACTCTGCAGACGAAGGCTCTCCAGCTCTGGACTTATGTCATCATGTGGTTTCTAAAACATGGCTCTAATGCAGACAAATCCATCCCGCTGGTGCAGAGGTGTTGCAGAGGTCTTTATATGGGTCTTACGGATATGAGACTCAAAAAGGATACTTGAAGGATAGGATACTAATAAAACAGGAGAGTTAGGGAAATCCCAACAGAGAGGTTCCAATAAAAGCATAGTCCATGTGCCTATATGTAAAAAATAAACTGAGCTAAAGATTTCCAAATTATCTCTAAGAACTGAAAAGCAGGTTGTTAATACAAAGAAAAAACACACTTTGAAATGTCTATATGCCAATGCCAGAAGTCTAAGAAGTAAGATAGGAGATAAAGGTGAACCGGTAGATGTAGTGTACTTGGATTTTCAGAAGGCATTTGACAAAGTTCCTCATGAGAGGCTTCTAGGAAAAATAAAAAGTCATGGGATAGGTGGCGATGTCCATGTTACCGTTGCTAATAATAGCGGTGGTTATTATATAAGTCAACTTAATTAATAGCAGGTAATGGACTTTTTGTCCAAGAACTTATCCAATCCTTTTTTAAACACAGCTATACTAACTGCACTAACCACATCCTCTGGCAACAAATTCCAGAGTTTAATTGTGCATTGAGTGAAAAAGAACTTTCTCCGATTAGTTTTAAATGTGCCACATGCTAACTTCATGGAGTGCCCCCTAGTCTTTCTATTGTCCGAAAGAGTAAAAAACCGATTCACGTCTACCCGTTCTAGACCTCTCATGATTTTAAACACCTCTATCATATCCCCCCTCAGCCGTCTCTTCTCCAAGCTGAAAAGTCCTAACCTCTTTAGTCTTTCCTCACAGGAGAGCTGTTCCATTCCCTTTATCATTTTGGTAGCCCTTCTCTGTGCCTTCTCCATCGCAATTATATCTTTTTTGAGATGCAGTGACCAGAATTGTACACAATATTCAAGGTGCGGTCTCACCATGGAGCGATACAGAGGCATTATAACATTTTCTGTTTTATTCACCATTCCCTTTCTAATAATTCCCAACATTCTGTTTGCTTTTTTGACTGCCGTATCACACTGAACTGACGATTTCGATGTGTTATCCACTATGACTCCTAGATCTCTTTCTTGGGTAATAGCACCTAATATGGAACCTAACATTGTGTAACTATAGCATGGGTTATTTTTCCCTATATGCATCACCTTGCACTTATCCACATTAAATTTCATCTGCCATTTAAACAAATAAGCATGGGGGTAGCTTGTTTATTACGGCAGTTACTACCCTAAACCAATTAAGCCTGATACATCACTTTAAATGCACATACAGCACTGCTCTTTGCTTCAACGGTAGGGGGAAATGTGGAAAACAGGATTTACATTCAGACAACATCCAACAAGGCATTGATCTGTGCAGTCTGGGTAACCAAGCCTCGGGGTAACTTGCTTGATGTGGCGGTTACCACCCTTAACCATTAAGCCTTATGCTCACCTTTGATGTAACTCCAACATTACTCTCTGCATCAATGACAGGGGATGAACTTGGTGGTTCATGAAACAAATAAGTATGGGAAAATAATGAAACAGATAAGTATGGGAAAATAAGTGTGGGAGCTTGCTGGGCAGACTGGATGGGCCGATTGGTCTTTTTCTGCCATCATTTCTATGTTTCTATGCTTTATGTCTATATATATGTATCCACTACACAGAAATGTATGTGGACACTGCAGCGACATGGTAGAGTGTGTGTTTATGTGAGTACATATGGGATGTGTGTGAGTTCAAGTGCATTTTGGAGGAAGCTTAAGGGGTAAGGAAATGGTTCTAGGGAGGGGTATATAGTGTACTTATTGTGTGGGGTTTTCTAATATGGGTATGAATGTGTATGTCAGGGATGGGAGGGAAGAAAACATGGAAAAATATGAGGTGATGAGTAGTGGCTCTGATATGATGCAATATTTAATTCTGAATCTTTGTTTTTGCAAGTGCTAATGCATCTGGTTTAAAGGTTGTAAATTTGAGTATACTATACAGAATTGTTTGTACAATTGATCATCTTGTGCAATAAAAAGTATTTGAAAATAGAAAGTATAAATTGTTTTAATGGCCCCATTGGTAGTGAGTAGCTACCTGAAAATGGGGTTATGTGTGTGTGTGTGTGTGTGTGTGTGTGTGTGTGTGAATGGGAGCCTGACTGGCATTTATGTGTGTGTGCAAGTGTATGTGTGAATGCGAGCCTGCTGTGTGTGTGTGTAGGTGGGAGCCTGTGTGGAATGTGTGTGTGTGTGTGTGTGTTAATGGGAGCCTGACTGGGGTGTTTGTGTATATTTATTTTTTTTATTTTTTTTATATACCGACATTCGATCTGACACATCACATCGGTTTACATTCAGGTACTGTAGGTATGTGTATGTGTGTGGGTGTGTGTGAATGGGAGCCTGTCTGGGGAGTGTGTGCAAATGAAAGCCTGCTGAGGTGTGTGTGTGGGTGTGTGGGTGTTTGAATGGGAGCCTGATTGGATTAAATGTGTGTGAATGGGAGCCTGACTGGCATGTGTATGTGCATGCAAATAGGAGCCTAGCTAGAGTGTGTTTGAATGAGATCCTGAATGGGGTGTGTGTGTGTGTGTGTGTGTTGTGTGTGTGTGTGTGTGTGTGTGTGTGTGTGTGTGTTAAAGGCAGCCTTTCTGGGATGGGTGTGTATGTGTGTCTGGGATGTGTTTATGTGTGTGTGTGTGTGTGTGTGTGTGTGTGTAAATGGGAGCCTGACTAGTCTGTGTGTGTGTATGCAATTGAGACCCTGACAGGGTTGTGTGTCAGTGTGAGCCTTAATAGGGGGGGGGTGTCTATGTGTATGTGAATATGAGCAGAACTGGTGTGTGTGTGTGTGTGTGAATGGGGGACTGACTGGGGGTGTGTGTGTTAAAGGCAGCTTGCCTCGGATGGACGTGTGTGTTTGTGTGTGTGAATGGGAACCTGTTTGGAATGAGTATGAGTGTGTGAGTGAATATGAGCCTGATTGCTGTGTGTGTGTATGTGGGTGTGTGGGTGTGTGTGTATAAATGGGAGCCTGACTTGTGTGTGTGTGTATGCAAATGGAAGCCTGATGTGGTTGTGTGTGAATGGGAGCCTGAATAGGGTATGTGTGTCTGTGTGAGTGTGTGAGTGTGAATATGAGCAGACTGGTGTGTGTGTGTGTGCATGTGTGTGAATGGGAGCCTGACTGGAATATGTGTGTATATGTGTGAATAGGAGATAGGCTGGGGTGCCTGTGTGTGGATGGGAGCCTGATTGGGGTGTGTGTGTGTGAATGGGAGCCTGACTGGTGTGCATGTGTGTGTGTGTGTGCATGTAAATGGGACCTTGATTGGTATGTGTGTGAATGGTAGCCTGACTGTGTATGTGTGTTTGTATGTGTGTGAATGGGAGCCTGACTGGTGTTTTTGTGTGTGTGAATAGAAGCCTGTCTGAGGTGTGTTTGTGAATAGAAGCCTGTATGGGAACTGATTGTGTGAATGGGAGCTTGTCTGGGGGGGGTGTGTGTGAGTGAATGGCAGCCTGCCTGGAATATGTGTGTATGAATGGGAACTTGACTGTGGGTGTGTTTGAGTGTGTGAATTGAAGTCTGGGATTCTGTGTGTGTATATATGTAAGTGTGTGAGTGAATAGGAGTCTGACTAGGTTGTGTTTATGAATGGAGCTTGGCTAGTGTGAGTGTGTGTAGTAGGGATGTGAATCGTTTTTCAACGATTAAAATTATCGTCCGATAATGTTTATATCGTCTTAAATCGTTATAGAACACGATACAATAGAAATTCTAACGATTTATCGTTAAAAATCGTTAAATCGTGTTAGTGCGCACTAACTCGAGTTAGTGCGCACTAACTCCCCGTTAGTGCGCACTAACTCGATTTAGTGCGCACTAACTGAAAATGATACAAATAAACACTTTCCAGGTCACTGAAGGTCAGTTAGGAATGAATATGTGTTCCTATTGGCTGGCTGCCCTCTTATCTATTGATGTTACCAAGGTTACCACTGAGGTGATGGTTGGGGGGATGGGAAATGGAACTGGAAACTAACGAACACCAACAGAAAATGAAACAAAGTGTTCACACTTCCCAGGTCAGTAAAGGTCACTTAGGAATGAATATGTATGTATGTATTCCTATTGGCTGGCTGTGCTCTTATCTATTGATGTTACCAATATGGTTGGGGGGATGTGAAATGGAAACAGTTGGAAGCTTGACAAAAAAAGTAATGTAATGATCAGCACTCACGTGACTAGAACTTGTTTGTTTATTATTTTTGTTAGCAGGCACCTGAAATGCTAGTGCATGTTGAATTTGCCAATCACTGTGCATTTTAGAAAGGTGGTCCTGGCTGGAACTGTACACAGTTCAAATATATGTAATTGATTGTTGGTAAGTGTATTTTTTAAGTAGCCACACTGGCACCAGTATGTTTACTTTTCCTCCTACTTAACTCACTAGCTCAGCTTTGTAAGAAGGGCTTCTCTGCTTGTGTGTTGTTTTTGTTTGGTGTGAGGAGAGCAGAAACATCAGATCTTTATTCAATCTACTACAGTCATCTCTTACAGTGCCCTATCCCTATTAATACCAGGAGTGTTGTGATCTTCCTGCACACAGTGCCCTAACCCTGATACCAGTCTGAGACAGCTCCCTCCCTGCATTACTAGTGAGAGGCTGGCTTCACAGACAGGGGGGAGCTGCCTGACCCTCACTCCTGACTTCCCCCATGTCCCAGCTAGTGAATGGTGTGTGGGTGAGGGGGGGGGGGAGGATGGTGAAGTCTGAGACAGCTCCCTCCCTGCATTACTAGTGAGAGGCTGGCTTCACAGACAGGGGGGAGCTGCCTGACCCTCACTCCTGACTTCCCCCATGTCCCAGCTAGTGAATGGTGTGTGGGTGAGGGGGGGGGGGTGGATGGTGAAGTCTGAGACAGCTCCCTCCCTGCATTACTAGTGAGAGGCTGGCTTCACAGACAGGGGGGAGCTGCCTGACCCTCACTCCTGACTTCCCCCATGTCCCAGCTAGTGAATGGTGTGTGGGTAAGGGGGGGGGGGGGGGAGGATGGTGAAGCCTGAGACAGCTCCCTCCCTGCATTACTAGTGAGAGGCTGGCTTCACAGACAGGGGGGAGCTGCCTGACCCTCACTCCTCCGGGGTATTGTGATCTTCCTGCACACAGTGCCCTATCCCTGATACCAGGGGTGTTGTGATCTTCCTGCATGCAGTGCCCTATCCCTATTAATACCAGGAGTGTTGTGATCTTCCTGCATGCAGTGCCCTATCCCTATTAATACCAGGAGTGTTGTGATCTTCCTGCATGCAGTGCCCTATCCCTGATATCGGGATGTGTGCAAGAAGATCACAACACCCCTGGTATCAGGAATAGGGCACTGTGTGCAGGAAGATCACAACACCCCCAGTATCAGGAATAGGGCACTGTGTGCAGGAAGATCACAACACCCCTGGTATTAGGGATAGGGCACTGTGTGCAGGAATATCACAACACTCCTGGTATTAATAGGGATAGGGCACTGTGTGCAGGAAGATCACAATACCCCTGGTATCAGGGTTAGGGCACAAGTTCTAGTCACATTGACTGATCACATTACTTGTTTTGTCAAGCTACCAACTGTTTCCATTTCCCATCCCCCATATACTGTCAGTAGGAAACTTGGTAACATGAATAAATAAGAGGGCAGCCAATAGGAATACATATTCATTCCTAAACTGACCTTAACTGACCTGAAAAGTGTCAAATTGTATCATTTTCAGTTAGTGCGCACTAACTCCCAGTTAGTGCGCACTAACTGCCGTTAGTGCGCACTAATCGGAAAAAACGATTTTTAACGATTTTTTAACTAAAAAATCGTGCCTAAGACGATTTTCTTGCCCTGCCACACGATTTCTATCGTTAAGACGATATGGAAAACGATTCACATCCCTAATACAGATCATTAATCAGACAGCTGTTTGACCACAGGTAGGCACTGCATCTTTGGAAACAGAACTATACCATTTATTTTTATGTTATATCTGAAGTCCATGAGACATAGAGAGTATTTAATAGACCTTTAAGAATAGCGAACACATTCTTAACATGCTTGATGAGCACTGGTAGGAGAAGGACAGCTGGCGGTTGGGAATGCAGGATCACAGGTGTCAAGAGGAAAAAGGAGATTGAAAGAATGATGCTGTCTCTGTTGTGTTCTGCGGCCGTCCGCGGGTGCGCCCCCCTACCTGACCGCGACGGTGACCCGCCGCGGCAAACACTGGGTGAGGATCCCTGGTCCGGTGCCTCACTGTTTCCCGTGCGTTAGCACGGGCCCCTGGGGTGTCCTCATGGCTGGGAGCTGTTCCTGCTTCCCCTGTGCAGCAGCTACAGCTTCTCCCCCGCGGCCGGAATCCAAGATGGCCACCGCCATCTTAGGCGCGAGGCCGCGCCTCCTCACTAGAATTAAAGGAACCTAAGCCCTTTAATTACCTACAGCTGCTTCCAATGATCAATGATCCAGAGCAGAGGAAGTATAAAAGGAGGCTTCCTTTGCTCATTCCTTGACTTGGCAACTTCCGTGGTTAGTCAGGTCTGCTTGCTTCGGTGAATTCTTGTGCTTTGGATCCTTGTTCCTGGCTCATCTTGGTGTTCCTGGTTCCTGACTTCGGATCGGCTAGTGTTGATTCCTGGTGTGTGACTTCGGATCGGCTAGCGGTGATTCCTGGTATTGACTTCGGATTGGCAAGCGGTGATCCCTCAGTGTGTGACCTCAGACTGGTAAGCGACGACCCTCTGGTACTTGACCTTGGACTTCTTCTTGACCGTCGTCTCCAAGGGCCCGCCTAAGTCCCAGCAGCCCGGGTCCCTACGGGCTCCTCCCGGGGGGACCGTGGGCTTCCAGGGGTGAAGCTCCAGTCAGCCCTTGCACCGAACTTCTTGACCTCTCAAAGGTCCACCTAAGTCCCAGCGGTTTGGGTCCCTACAGGCTCCTCCTGGGGGGACCGCGGACTTCCAGTGGCGAAGACATACTTCCTTCCTTCGACGTCATGACTCTTCGTCTGCCTCCACAGTCGCCTCTGTCTCCAGTGCCGAGGGTCAGCTGGTCACGTCTTCTGTTCCTGCCTCACCACCCGATGGGAGAACCTACGGATCTTCCTCCTAAGGTATTCCATCCTCCCGTCGGCCCAAGGGTTCACAAGCCTGAGCAGAACAGTCTCTCTTCAACCCCCTCCTCCTCTCTATCTTGATGATCCTGATCCTCCATCCTTAGCCCTTCCCACCCCAATTCCCTAGAGAACATTATTTCCATCCTCCCCCAGTGATCCTAAGGCCTCTAAGATTATCCCACTATCCTTGATGATCCTTGAGCCCCTCCTCTCCCTTGCATATCACCCTCTGCAGCAACTCTTGTCCTCTCTATCCTCTGGCAATAAAGTATAGGTCTCTTCTTGAAGCCAGAATCAGCTGGATCACCTCTGCCTTAGGGAGTGGAAGCAGACTGGTACGTAGGCTCTGCTGTCCTCTGTCGCCTTGGACATGGGTGACGTGCCTGAAATTCAAATGCATGGTCTGCTCTTTTCCTCCTTTGAGGTGGAAAGAAGGTAGCCACACCACATGCTTTCCTCACTCTCTTCTCTTTCCCCTCCCCCAGCATACTCAATTCTGTCTCCTCCCCTTCTTCAATCCCTCAGCTTCCTCCAAACACTTCACTTACATCATCTTCCCATTCATATCTCATAGTCCCTTAGATCCCTTCACTCATACACTGCAGCATCTTTTGATAGCCTGATTCACTCTTTCTCCCTTGACCTTACACAACTCATAGCCTCTCAGATCTCTTCACTCACTCCCTGCCCCCACATCCTCTGATTAACTTTCTTGCCCATTTCACCCTCACCAATGTGATCATCAGCAGCAGAGGCAGCAATATGGCCACCAGCAGCAGAGTCTGGGATGAAAGCCTGATAAGCAGGAAGCCAACATATCCAGATGTGGAAGAAGCAGTGGGGCTGACAGGCATTCACCTGCTCACAAGGTTCATACTAATGCAAAATTAATCACTGTGTAGGGCTGTTCTGTGCTCTTCAATGTCAGCTTCACTATCACCCCCTTCTCCATTTGGTCTCTGTAAAATAGGCCAGGGACTGCAGACTTAGGAATCTGGTTGGTGTGGTGGCAGTCTCATTGTGAAGAAGATACACTATCATGGTTTGACTCTGTAGTGTAGTGGTTTATGGTATGTGTGAATGAGATCTTGCCTGGAATGGGTGAGTGTGTGTGAATGGGAGCTTGCCTGGGATGGGAGAGTGTGTGTGAATGAGAGCCTGCCTGGGTTATATGTGTGTGAGAAAGAATGGGAGCCTGCCTGAGTTGTGTGAGTATGTGAGAAACAATGGGAGCCGATACTGGGATATGTGTGTTTATGAGAGAGAGAATGGGAGCTTACCTGGGTTGTGTGTAGGTGTGTGAGAGAGAGAGAATGTGAGTCTGCTTGGGTTGTGTGTATGTTTGCATGTGAGAGAGAGAATGTGAGCCTGCCTGGGGTGGATGTATGTATGTGTGAGAGACAGAGAAGGGAACTGCCTGCGTTGTATGTGTATGTTTGTATGGGTGTGAGAAAGGGAATGGATTCTGCCTGGATTGTGTGTGTATATGAGAGAATGGGGTTGCAGGTAGATCCCAACCTACCAGCAGCCAAAGTGAAGAAGAGGGCCTGGGATTGCTAGTGGATCCCAACCAATGAAGTGCTGGAGAAATCCGGGGGTGTGTGAGAGAAGGAGTTTGTATATGTGTGAGCATATGTATATGTGAGCTTGTGGTGTGTGTATATAAGAAAAGAGGAGAAAGTCTGTGCACTCCACACCCTTTAATCCAACACCATCTCAGGTTAAGTGGAAATCGAAAGTTCCCAGGTATGGAGAGTGTGAATTTTTTTTATCCTTATTAGTTTTATTCTTTGGATGTTATTTGACGTGTCTGCTGGTTTGAAATATTTTATTGGTGTTTAGGACATTTAAAAAAGTTGTATATTAGTATTTTTTGATCTTCTATTCATCAGCTGCTGTTGAAATATTATTATTAGTATGTTTTTACCGTAATTATTGTGTATTTATTATATTAATTGATTTTATTGTTTGAGGAATGGTGATGGTTCTTTTTTTCCACTGTTGCACTACATAGAGAGTCTGACTTCTTATGGTTTCCAGTTCAGTTTTTGTCTGTACATTTCCATTTCTACTTTAGGGTTGCTCTATTCTGCATTTGATGAGGGCCTGTTTACGTTTTGCGTATGTGATTAAGGTGAGGAAGTGTATTAATGTTTTTGGGCTTTCGAAGGATCAGGCAAACACCCAACACACGTTACAATATGCCTAATTCCATACGGATTCCAAGTGTCTTTTTTGTAGGAATTTCTGGTTGAAATCACAGCAGTGCATGTAAGTAATATTTATACCTCAGAATACTAATCTTTTTCATATACAATCTATTATAAATGCATAACTCTTATTTGTGTGTGTGGAGAGGGCCAGGGAAAGGAGTGAGAGTGCAAGGCTATAATATTCACCTAGGGCACCTAATACCCTTGTACTGGCCCTGGGTTCTGAGGGAGGGGGTGAGGAATCTGGGGTTGGGGCAGGTATCAGTTTTTAAAGTTTGTATTTCTGGAGGGAGCTGGGTTTTTTGGTTGGCCCAAGACAGAGACTCAATGAACTCAATGAACAGGGCAGGATGGAGCCTAGCAATGAGCTACAGTATAAGAATCCAGCTTCCTGATAGTGCCCCAAGTCCAGGAGAAATTCTATCAAGGAAGGAATCAAGCTTTTCTTGGTATATGCTAGATTCTGAATTTTAAAGACAATAAAGCTCAGTGTTAGTTATTTCCTTTTATTCCTTTTATTGCTAAACTTCCTCAGCGAGCTGACTTTTCGAGTTTGTGAACTTGAAAAACCTTTTTCAGCCCATATGTCAATAAAATACTCCTGTCTATTAAAATGGTCTGCTGGATATACAAGATTACTCATAAGGACACATATTGTATACCATAGTGAAAAAACAAAAAGTTCTGGTGAGGTGACTCAGTGGAAACTTAAAATAGCAATGCCACCCATAAATCTGAAAATATCAACACATTCCTTTCTTGCATTTTTTTTTAAAGTTTCCATCTGTTTATCTTATTCCTAGGATTACTTTCTATTTTTTCCAACTATATGCATTTACTATATAGTTTCCATTTTCATGAATAAGAGGTGCACATCTTTTAATATGGTCCCACCACTCTTATCTGTTTTCCGAGGAGGTTCTGTTGTTGTTGTGTATGCGGTGTTATTCATGCTTTAACTGCAAGAAGGTATTATTCAGGTTTGTGAAGGTTTTATTCAGATTTGTAATGACAACTGGGCGTGACTTATTGGAAAGAGTTTTCAATCATTCTAAACTCTTAGGTATCCTCAGGAATTACACAGACAGGAAATGGGAGATTTTACATATTTTGCCATGTTTTAGGTAGAGAGTGGTTCAGTGGCCCAGATCCAGTGTTATGCAGAGCTAATCAGGAGATGGACATCAAGCTGGTTGGAGTTAAAGTACCCTGCCAAGGGTATCAGCCTCTGGGAAAGGGTGCTTAGGACACCGCTCTTCAATGACTCATTTCAGATGAAGGCAAGAGTCTGAGCGTCACGCTCCAACTTATATGATCTAGGACACCGGAGGATGCTCAGCCTGTGCCCACCATACTTGTGTCTCAGAATTAGAGCTGGGAGCTCTGTCTCAATGCCAATCTCAGGATGTCATTATAATTCCTCAGTCCAGCAGGGAGGTGGGAAAAATGGCACAGCAGAGCCCTAGCCAAGCAATTTGGCACTTACCAGTATGCCCAAGTGAAAAACTTCATTCTCACTCATTATACAATATAAAACACCCCAAGCTGGGACACTCTGTTAAAGTTTTTTTTTGTTTGTTTGTTTGTACATTTAAAACATAATACTTATTATGTATAATCTGTAGTAGACTTAAATGTGATGCTGGTCCCAAAGGTATGACCTTTACGTCTGTATAGATGTAATACACCTCCTACTGGGAAAACAGAAATTAAACACTAGCAAAATCCTTCATTACTGTCACATATGCGGAACATGGACAGATTATCATCAAATATAGAATAAGGGAACATAAATTTGAAATAGAAACATGCAGACAAACTGGAAACCACAAGAAGCATATCTGGGGACTTTAAAGTTTTGATCACCTTCCTCTGTGTGTGTGTATGGGGGACCACAGCATTCCTCCGACCTTCCTTTCCAAGACAGACCCCCAGCATTCTCTCCTTTCCATCCTCAGGATGGATCTCAGCACTTTCCCTCTCTTCCTCCCACTTCCTTCCCCAGTGCTTTTTCACCTTCCTTACTGCTGGACTCCAGCACGTCCCCATCCTGTCAGGCATTTCCCCAGCAGCAGCTCTCTTTCTTTTTGTACCCTCACACAGGCTGCCTGTTCTCCACCACGCTTCCTAATTACTACCATTCTGTTTACTGTTTGATCACCACAATACACTGAGCCGACAATTTCAATGTATTATCCACTATGACACCTAGATCTCTTTCCTGGGTGGTAGCTCCTAATATGGAACCTAACATCGTACAACTACAGCAAGGGTTATTTTTCCTTTGTGAGCACTGCATATGACAGAAGCTGCATCTTCCCCCCCATCCCCTCCCACCCCCGAGAATATTTATCTGGTTACTGCAATAATCAAGTAACCTTAAGTGGGGAATATGGCGCATGGCCTCATTAAGAGGTGATCTGGGAAACTACAGATCGATGAACCTGACGTCAGTGTTGGAAAATGGTTGAAAGTATCTGAAAGAACAAAATTACTGAAAATATAGATAAGTATAGTTTAATGGGACAAGGCCACCATGGATTTAGCCAAGGAAAGTCTAGCCTCACCTATCTGCTACAGTTTTTTTAGAGCATAAATAAACATGTGGATAAAGGTGAGCCACTTGATATAGCACATTTGGATTTCCAGAAAGCATTTGACAAAGTCCCTAATGAGAACTGAGAACTGGTTAAAAAAATAGAAAACAGAGAGTAGGGCTAAATGGTCAATTTTCTCAATGGAGAAAAGTGAATAGTGGAATGTCCCAGGGATCTGTACTAGGACCACTGCTTTTTAATATTTTATAAATGACATAGAGATGGGAAAAATGAGTGAAGTAATCAAATTTGCTGATGATACAAAATTGCAAGAGGACATTGCAAAACTGGGAGACTGGGCATGCAAATAGAAAATTAAATTTAATGTGGACAACTGCAAAGTGATGCACTTAGGGAACAGTAACCAAAATTATAGCTTCACAATGCAAGATTCCACATTAGGAGTCACCATTCAGGAAAAGGAACTAGGCATCATCGTTGATAATACTTTAAAAACTTCTGCTCAGGGTACAGCAGCTGCCAAGAAAACAAACAGATTTCTAGGCATTATTAGGAAAGGAATGGAGAATAAAACAGAGAATATCATAATGTCTCTATATCACTCCATGGTACGACCACATCTTGAGTGTTGGATGCTCTTCTTGTCACCAGATCTCGAAAGAGATATAGCAGAATTAGAAAGATACAGGGAAAGGTGTCCAAAATGGTAAAGGGAATGGAATAATTCCCCTTTGAGTAAAGGCTTAAGAGGTTAGGGTTCTTCAGCTTGAAAAAGAGATGGCTGAGGGGAAATACAGTATGATAAAGGTCCATAAAATAATGAATGGAGTGGAGTAGGTAAATACGACTCTATTATTTACTCTTTCAAAAAGTACAAAGACTAGGGTATATCCAATGAAGTTATTAGGTGCTACATTTAAGACAAATAGAAGAAATATTTATTAACTTAATGCATAATTTAACTCTGGAATTCGTTGTCAGAGGATGTGGTGAAATCTGTTAGTGTGGCTCGGTTTAAAAAGATTTAGACAAGTTCCTGGAAGAAAAGTCCATAAACCATTATTAAGATGGACTTGGGGAAATCTACTGCTTAACTACGGGATATGCAGCATAGAATCTATCGAACTTTTATGATCCTGCCAGGTATATGTGACTTGGAATGGCCACTGTTGGAAACAGGATACTGGACCTGATGGACCTTTGTTCTAACCCAGTATGGCCAATCTTAATTTCTTATGTTCTAAGAAATTCACTGCTTCTCTTAGGGATTATCAGTGAATTTTCCCAAGTCCACCTTAATAATAGTCTATGGACATTTCTTCCAGGAACTTGTCTAAACCTTGTTTAAATCCAGTCCCACTAACAGCTTTCACCGCATCCTCCAGCAATGACTTCCAGAGTTTAATTATGCGGTGAATAAAAAAATATTTCTATTTGACTTAAATGTATTACCTAATAACTTCACTGAACTTCCCCAAATCTTTGTACTTTTTGAAAGAGTTAACAAACCGATTCGCGTTTAACAGTTCCACTCCACTCACTATTTTATAGTCCTCTATCATATCTCCCGTCAGCCATCTCTTCTTCAAGCTGAAGAGCCCTAACCTCTTTAGCTTTTACTTATAGTGAAATCATTCCATCCCTTTTATTATTTTGGTCACCCTTCTTTGTAACTTTTCTAATTCTGCTGCATATTTTTTGAGATAATGTGACCAGAATTGCACACAAGTTATGGTCTTCCATGGAGTGATAGAAAGGAATTATAATATTCTCAATAATATTCTCCATTCCTTTCTGAATAATTCCTAACACTCTATTTGCTTTCTTGTGAAAGGACTTAGAGCAATGGTATTGTGAATGCATGCATGCTTACATTATGACTGCAAAGCTTTTTCTGATTCAGTTGCATGAAATGCAGTACAGAAAATGCAATGGTAACAAGAAAAAGCAGCTGAGGAGTCTGCTCTCCTCTTTTGAAGTTACTGAGTAGGGAAAAAAACTGTGAACTGCACAGGAGGACACACTTTTGTACTTACATTTACAAAAGAGTAGTTTTCTGAATGTCTCAGTGTGATCTCAGCTAAATGCTTTCTCTTCCTGTAATGAACAACTTGGTGAAAAAGGCCCCCAGGCAGACAATTATTCTTTCTTGTCCCTATGAGGTTTAATTAAAGAGTTTAAAAAAGAACGTTTTGATACATGCCGCAAAATACAATTTTGTCATTGCTGCAAAACCTAAATCTCCCGAGGTTGAGCTATTACTGAATGCTAGCGTGTGTATGCTAAGTTCTAGGTGGGCCAGCCGGGCCCTGGATGAAGTACATTGGATTGGATTATTACATTTTACCTTCATTGTGAGGACAGTGAGGTAAAAATGGGGCTTAGAAGGGGAAGGAGTGCTACCCCAAATTATATTTAATCCTAGCTAATGTTTTACATTCTAGCCCAACCAAGAAGCAGAGCAATATAAGCTAAACCAGCAGTTCTCACTCCCCTTTGTCAAAATGTCTCAGAAACTTAAGTGAAAAAATAACTTTGATGTTCTGCTTGCCTTATCTCATAATGGGACCAATGTAATAAAATTTGTGCCAAAATCAGTGCTATTTTTTGCATCAATTTTTAAAACCACATGCAGTAAAAACCTGGGGCCCTGCTTGATGTAATAAAATAATGGTATGCAAATGAGACCCACTAGGTAAAAAAACACCAAAACCCATGCAAAGCCTTGATGCACAAAATCGCTTTAAAAAACAATATGCTAAAATCTGCACTAATATAAAAATGCTGCAGAGTTCCTTATTGGCTGTTTAAGTTGCATAGGCCAAACCAGGAGCGCACTGTTAACCCGCGGTTGGACGCACATTTTCGATGCACTAGCTTTACCCTTTATTCAGTTTCAATCAGTACAGTACAGTAAGTTTCAATCTTCACCAAGTTGTATCTTTTCAGGGCACATAACCTCTATGCATATAGGAAGACAACAAATAGAAAACCTCTTTTAACACTCATGATAGTCACAACAAGTACTTCATGATATTGTTTGGCCTGTTTAATGCCCCAGCAGTATTTCAAAACTTTATCAAAGACATATTCAGGGACTTGCTGTAGACATGTGTCATAATCTATTTAGGGGCCGATGCAAAAAAATTTGCGGAAAGCGGGCGCTGACTTTTCAGCACCCGCTTTCTTAGCACACGCATGGCCCTGCAAGGGGGGCTAGCAAGGAGGTGCTAGCGTGACCTTGGCGCCTCCTTGCTAACACGAACCCGCGGTTACCAGCAGTCTGCCGATTATGAATACTGATGCCGATAAACTCGGTGTCGGTTTCATAACTGCAGTCAGCCGGTTATGAAAAGCGATGACAACTTTATCGGTATCGGTTTTCATTACTGCAGCGCTCAGCTGAGCTACTGCTACTGCTGATGAGATTCACCAACTCTGGACTCAGACCAAGGAGCTTCTGCATAAGGCTGGACAACGAGCAAAAAGATTCTATGATGCTCATCATCAAGAGGCTCCCCAGTTTAAGCCAGGAGATAAGGTATGGCTCAGTACCAAATATATCCAGCTCAAGCTACCTTCAGTTTGATTCACTCCGTGATACATTGGACCCTTCACTGTCCTCAGTCGTTTGGGACCTTTGACTTACAGCTTGAGGTTGCCACCCTCAATGAAAATACACAATGCTTTCCATGTTTCATTCCTGAAACCACTTATCCTCTCAGAGTTTTCTCATAAAATTCCTGATCCACAATCCCTCGATGCTGAAGATGACATTGCGTACATGGTTAATGACATATTGGATGTTCATAATAGAAGAAAGCACGGGGAGTACCTCATCTCCTGAGAAGGGTACAGACCAGAAGAAAACAGCTGGGAACCTGCTGCTAACATACTGGACAAAGAGATGTTACATCGCTTCCACCTTGCTCATCCTAGAAAGCCGAAACCCCCCTGGGAGGGGCCCTAAGAAGGGGGATACTGCTGCACCTGTCGGTCGCAGGTGGCTGCAACCTTTGCTGCTTACCTCCTTTCTCTATGCAGCTCTGAGTCTGGGGAGAATGGCGGCCTCCACTTCCACACACCAACCCTTATGACGTGCCCAGGATGATGTGGGCAGTCCCACCAGCCATCTTACATCCGGGGTTACCTAAGGCACATGCACGCATGCCTGCCTCCTTCTTAAACGCGACATGGCGGGAACCTCAGGGGCGTCCCCACCACATGACGTCATCCGCTCATGATACTTAAGTTCAGCTGACTTTTAGAAATACAAGTTAGCAAGGATTCCTGTCTTGCTATTTCCGCCACACTGGGACTCCGTCTCGGTATCCTACTGGGTAAACTAGGTACCCGCTCCTCGGGGGCCTTGCCACACTCAGGGATATCCACTCCTCGGAGAGCCATTACTTTCTGTTTCTCTATTCCAGTGAGTTCCTGCATCGCCCTTGGATGACCCTTGCTGTTCTTGTTTGGATCTCCTCGGTGCCTGATCCTCCATCTACTTCCACAGTACTGGCGTGAGTACAGAACCTGCTCTTCTACCTTTGAGGCATGGATCCTTGTGTTACCCTGATTGCAGGCCACTACCGTATTTCTCCAGTCTATGCAATTTCCCATCGGCTTCCGGCCTACCCCGCGCTGCGGACCACTACCGGAGTTGCCAGCACAAGCTACACATAGAGAAGGTATTCACCGGACTACTTCATGCTGAGGATTACTACTCAGACTGACCAGCTGCAGGTCACTCTTTCGGGCCTGACTCTATTGATCCACTCCTCAGATCACCATTGGCTGTATAATAAAGTTGTTTCCTCCATTGTCTATCACTGCTGAGACCTTGCCTGTTGTGGTAAGGGCCCACAGGGAGGAGCCCTGTGGGCAGAGTCTTCACTCACCATGACCCAAGGGCCCACTATTAGTTCAAGACACACAGTACGTAACATGGAGGTATCCACTAGCTAGCTAGTTCCCGTTTCACATACATTCCCATATACCCAAGAGTTAGCTAAGTGTAGAAGAAGGCAACATGAGAAACTTGTGAAGCTCCACAGTAAGAAGCTTTCTGTTTGGCTCTTGCTGTCTTCCTTGGGAGCATACAATGAGCTTTAAGCTGTAGGGCCTAAATCATATGGTCTTGAATGTGAGAAATATGCCTAGTTGGAGTGGCCAATGACACTCTGGTATGAAAGGTCATGTGAGTCTCATATCGTTTACTTAGTGAACCCTTAAGACAAAAACCACACAATGAAAAGACACAACCAGAGAGTGAAATTTCAAAGCATATGACCACTTTATTAAACATCTGTAGTCATCAGATTCAAAGAAAGTGAACATTTTTGGTAATCACATTCTGCAAGGACAAGACATCAAATAGCACATGACATTATAGCTGAACTTACCAGCACATTTAGTAAAGACATGTATACAATGTTACAAATGGCAACATGACATATACTGTATTATGATCTTATCCTTTAGCAAAATCATGATTACTGCAAGGAACCTAGAAAGTGGAAGTAGCATCCCAATAGTACAACACTAAGGTTAGAGCTAATGCCAGCACAAGTATGTGATGGCAAGAGAAGGCCCAGACAGTTCATATTGCTGGAGTGCACTCAAAGTGGGACAGCCTAAGGGGCTAAGGCATCAGAGTTCAAATAAGGCCAAATCAGTCCATGTTTTTAGAGTGCACTCAAAATGGGACAGCCTAAGGGGCCACAGCAGCAAAGTTCAAGTAGAAGACAGCAGGACCAGGACCGGAGAGCATAGCATGGAGACAATAGCAGGATGAGATGAGATAAGACACCAGCATGGAGGCAGCAGCAGGATGAGATAAGATACCAGCATCAGTTCTAAGAGATAAGAGAGGATATGAGACAGCAGCAGAATCATGACTGGAGACTGTATCAAGGAGGCAGGACTATGGGCAGAGCATACAGGAGGGCTTAACAAGCAAGCAACAAGACAGCACAAGCAGACTGTAGGCCATCCCCATCAGGAAGCCGGCACAGGAATTCTGTAGTCAGGACAGACCCAGCAGTCTTCTTTCATCTAGCCAGCACAGGAACTCTATACAAAGAACTGGCCAGGCTTATTTAGACAAGTCACCTTTGATAGCAGTTTTGTACTTTTACAACTGGGACCTCATGGGTCTTATCCTCTGCAGGGCTTCTCAGTTAGGAGTAGCATCTCTTTGAGGGAACTACCCCTGGCCTGTCCTGCTATCCTGGGTCTGCTGCATGGAGTTTACTCCTGGGAGGATAGGGATGGCCACAGGTGGAGGCACTGGTATAAACAAAGAAAATAATGTGTGATGCATAAATGAAGCGTGATGTGCTAAGGCATCACACAACATGATACTGCATCATTTTTTTTTTATTTATAAGCTTTTATATACCAAAGTATTGGTGAAGGCCTTCACTCCGGTTTACATTTTTAACAACGCTATACATTAAATTCAGCAGAACAACTTCGACAGGTTAACAATTATAACGACGATATACAATAAAATCAGGGGAGCAACTTAAGCATGAATTAGCGAAAGAACTTGGGGATAATAACAAATTAAGGTGTAATATACTGATACATTAGCATGTGATAAAAGATGTTAAAATCATCATGTAGTGTGTTGATAGGAGGGGGGTACTAGGTTGGAGGATATTCTAGGGTGAAGAAAAAGAGTGGTTGGGTAGGGTATAAGGGTGGGAGGGGATTGATGGTAAATCATGATCATGATAAATAAATAATCAATCATGATAAATAATGATCATGATAAATAATCGCAGGTTGTACAATTTACCTACGCGATGTGGTAGATCCAGAATTTTCCTAATCACGGCCATTTTTTATTGCGGACACTAGCGTGCCATATTTCTGCTTTATTTATAGCAATTTGATGAATCTAGGGATAAGTTAGCTGGATAAGTAGCTCCTCTCAGTTACGCCCCCACCGCCTCTCTTTTTATCTGGCTAGATTTTAGCTGGATGAGAGAATGTTATCCATCTAAATGGCTTTTGAATATCTACCTATTAGTTTTCTGATCCTACTCAAAACACACTTCTGGGAATTTTTCCCTCCTCTCCCCACAAATGTGGATAAAGTACTCACATGGTAGAGCCCCCCACATGTATTTTTAGTTGGCTTGAGGAATGTAAATATTCAGACAGCCACTATACCTTTGGAAATGGCTTTGAAAATTGTCCTCCCTGGGACCGAAAGTATAGCAAATTACATTTTTAGATACCTGGAATCAAAAGCCTTCATTTATGTTACTTAACTGCCAAAAAAGGTAGTGATCTATACAGCAAGTAGCTAGTTATAGCACTATCAGGGAGGGTACCCTGCATTATGAAAATCTTCTCCACTATCATGTACAAAGGGGCTCGATATTCAAAGATGAAAGGCTAAGTAAGTTAGATGGATTTGACGTATCTGGCTATCTTATACAGAATATTCAGCAGCAAAACTATACTGCTGAATATCCCTGAAAAAAATCGCTGGTTAACTAAGTAAGTCTTATCCGGCTAACTTTAGACCTGCTTTGGAGCATGTCTAACTTATCTGGTTAATATAACTGTATAAGTTTGAATATCACTACTTATTGAGCTATGTTAGCTGGATAAGTAGCGCCATCTCGGAATGCCCATATCCTGCCTATCACTTATCCAGCTAACTAGTATGTGTCTGGCTAAATGGTGGCCACTGATTGAGACCAGATATTCAGCTGCCATCACTTAGCTGGAAAAGTCCCGATTTATCGAGCTAAGTAGCGCAAATATTGGCCCCTATGTTACTATGCTACTATGTCATTAACTATGCAAGAAATGAATTATTAAGAAAAGACAAAATAATGTGTTATTAGTAGGGATGTGAATCGTGTGCCCGATCGTTTTAACAATCGGGATCGGCTGGGGGGGGGGGAATCTGATCGTTAGAGATGTGAATTGGGATCGGTTCCGATTCCAATTCACATCACTAATTTTTTTTAGTGAGGCCCGCGCCGATAAAAAAACAACCCACCCCGACCTTTTAAAATTACCCCCTTAGCCTCCCCCACTCTCCTGACCTCCCCCAAAACTTTTTACACATACCTGGTGGTCCAGGGGTGCTGCGGGGAGCGATCTCCTATTCCCGGGCCATCAGCTGCGCTAAAAAAAATGGCGCCGATGGCCCTTTGTCCTTACTAGGGATGTGAATCGTTTTTCAACGATTAAAATTATCGTCCGATAATGTTTATATCATCTTAAATCGTTATAGAACACGATACAATAGAAATTCTAACGATTTATCGTTAAAAATCGTTAAATCGTGTTAGTGCGCACTAACTCGAGTTAGTGCGCACTAACTCCCCGTTAGTGCGCACTAACTCGATTTAGTGCGCACTAACTGAAAATGATACAAATAAACACTTTCCAGGTCACTGAAGGTCAGTTAGGAATGAATATGTGTTCCTATTGGCTGGCTGCCCTCTTATCTATTGATGTTACCAAGGTTACCACTGAGGTGATGGTTGGGGGGATGGGAAATGGAACTGGAAACTAACGAACACCAACAGAAAATGAAACAAAGTGTTCACACTTCCCAGGTCAGTAAAGGTCACTTAGGAATGAATATGTATGTATGTATTCCTATTGGCTGGCTGTGCTCTTATCTATTGATGTTACCAATATGGTTGGGGGGATGTGAAATGGAAACAGTTGGAAGCTTGACAAAAAAAGTAATGTAATGATCAGCACTCACCTGACTAGAACTTGTTTGTTTATTATTTTTGTTAGCAGGCACCTGAAATGCTAGTGCATGTTGAATTTGCCAATCACTGTGCATTTTAGAAAGGTGGTCCTGGCTGGAACTGTACACAGTTCAAATATATGTAATTGATTGTTGGTAAGTGTATTTTTTAAGTAGCCACACTGGCACCAGTATGTTTACTTTTCCTCCTACTTAACTCACTAGCTCAGCTTTGTAAGAAGGGCTTCTCTGCTTGTGTGTTGTTTTTGTTTGGTGTGAGGAGAGCAGAAACATCAGATCTTTATTCAATCTACTACAGTCATCTCTTACAGTGCCCTATCCCTATTAATACCAGGAGTGTTGTGATCTTCCTGCACACAGTGCCCTAACCCTGATACCAGTCTGAGACAGCTCCCTCCCTGCATTACTAGTGAGAGGCTGGCTTCACAGACAGGGGGGAGCTGCCTGACCCTCACTCCTGACTTCCCCCATGTCCCAGCTAGTGAATGGTGTGTGGGTGAGGGGGGGGGGGGGGGAGGATGGTGAAGTCTGAGACAGCTCCCTCCCTGCATTACTAGTGAGAGGCTGGCTTCACAGACAGGGGGGAGCTGCCTGACCCTCACTCCTCCGGGGTATTGTGATCTTCCTGCACACAGTGCCCTATCCCTGATACCAGGGGTGTTGTGATCTTCCTGCATGCAGTGCCCTATCCCTATTAATACCAGGAGTGTTGTGATCTTCCTGCATGCAGTGCCCTATCCCTATTAATACCAGGAGTGTTGTGATCTTCCTGCATGCAGTGCCCTATCCCTGATATCGGGATGTGTGCAAGAAGATCACAACACCCCCGGTATCAGGAATAGGGCACTGTGTGCAGGAAGATCACAACACCCCCAGTATCAGGAATAGGGCACTGTGTGCAGGAAGATCACAACACCCCTGGTATTAGGGATAGGGCACTGTGTGCAGGAAGATCACAACACTCCTGGTATTAATAGGGATAGGGCACTGTGTGCAGGAAGATCACAATACCCCTGGTATCAGGGTTAGGGCACAAGTTCTAGTCACATTGACTGATCACATTACTTGTTTTGTCAAGCTACCAACTGTTTCCATTTCCCATCCCCCATATACTGTCAGTAGGAAACTTGGTAACATGAATAAATAAGAGGGCAGCCAATAGGAATACATATTCATTCCTAAACTGACCTGAAAAGTGTCAAATTGTATCATTTTCAGTTAGTGCGCACTAACTCCCAGTTAGTGCGCACTAACTCCCGTTAGTGCGCACTAACTCGAGTTAGTGCGCACTAATCGGAAAAAACGATTTTTAACGATTTTTTAACTAAAAAATCGTGCCTAAGACGATTTTCTTGCCCTGCCACACGATTTCTATCGTTAAGACGATATGGAAAACGATTCACATCCCTAGTCCTTACCATGTGACAGGGTATCCGTGCCATTGGCCGGCCCCTGTCACATGGTAGGAGCACTGGATGGCCGGGCCATCGGCGCCATTTATATTAGTGGCAGCCAAAATGGCGCCGATGGCCCGAGAGCAGGAGATCGCGCCGGGACCCCCCCCCCCCCCACTGGACCACCAGGTAATTTAACATTTTGGGGGGGGGTTCGGGAGGGTGGGGGAGAGTAAGGGATTGGTTTTAAAGGGTCGGGGTGGGTTTATGGGGTTGTTTTGGTGTGCCGGTTTTCCCGCCCTCGCCCCAAATAATTCCCGTGCCCGATTTAACGATTTTTGACGATAAATCGGGGGAATTTGTATTGTATCACGACTCCAACGATTTTTGACGATTTAAAAAATATCTGACGATTTTTTTAAATCGTCAAAAAACGATTCACATCCCTAGTTATTAGGGTAAAGCGGAGTCACAATACAAGTCATAGTCCTGGGCCTTATGAATAATATTTATTCCACTGGGGATCATCCCCTGCACACAGAATGGTTTAGAACAGTCTAGTAATGTTGCTTGAGATGGAATAAAAGAGAACTTTGTGAGGTTAAATATAATTTATTTTTTTTATGGGGCAGGATTTTATGATTCTATAATTGATTTGCTACCCCATTATTTGACTGTAGCCTCATCCATGGAATACATTCGATTTCAGATAGCCCCTTTGTATACTGTAAGTGTCAGTGCAAGCACCTGCAAGGAACATATAATGAGTGAGGAGATAAGAGAACGGCATTAATTCTCAGCATTGTCAAGACAGCCTATTTGTAAAGGCTTGGAGTGGCTTAACAACCTTGAACGTGGAATCTCAGAACAGCAAAAGAAAACATTCCATCCAAAAGAATTTAGCTGAAACCCGATAAGGGTGCACTCAGACTCCCTGTGCAATGCCTCTGAGCAACCCACAAACAAAAGAGATTAGGGTATTTTTTTTTCCATGTGTCTACATTTACACACCTGCCTTTCTAAAGTAAAACAAATGCCCTGAAGTGAAATATTAACCCAAATCACATTAATAAAACACTTCAGGGGAGAGAGGAGGGGAGGCAGTGCATTAACCCTGCCTCAAGCATCCCCCACAGCAGGCTTCAGCAATGACCTTTACCTCTGCCTGCCTGCTGACAGACAGCCCCTCCCCAATGCGAGGAGAATTAGCAAGGCAAGGTGTCCTTTTACTCCAAGATCATGTATTCTTCCTGGTCACCATCCATCAGAAGCCATAATAAAAATGTGTGAGGTTTTTTTTTTTTTTTTTATCCTGGAGCTTCTTGCAATTGCTATTGTATTCACACCATGTTTCCCCTGGAAATTCTAATGCTGAGATTTTAATCCAGTCTGTTATACTGGATCAGATTTTTCCCCAAAGAAACTCTTGCATCCTTGGAGTCAGCAGATTTTGGGGATAAATAGTTGGTCTACCACCACAAAAAATTTCATATCAGGAAAGGGAAAGCCTTTTTTTTTTTTTTGTCATTTCGTACATTTTCATGTATCAGACACTGAACATGTTATGAACAATATAGTTCATTTCATAATTGCATAAAGTTCAAGTCCACTTTCAGCAACTTTCTTGTTATGATATGTGTTATTTACACTTTATGTGTTAAGGTCTTATATGTTCTGTTTGTTTCTTTATGTTGTTTGTTGTTTTTAGTAATGTAAGCCTCTTTGTTGAATTGTTTTAAAAATGGGATATCAAAGACACATAAACATAAACATATCTTAGGGAAGACTAATGACAGGTTGATTTGCCTCCTCTTAAAATTATGTGCTAATCCTTTAATACTGAACTACATAATCAGCAAATTAAATACAGGTAAGAGCCAAGGAGCCTGTGTAATCAGGAATATCTTCTTCTATATAAATAAAAATGTAAATGTTTGTTTGTTCAAAATCTTAAATCTCCGAAAGTTCTTCACCGATTGCTTTGAAATTTTGACACAACATTGCACTCGAATATGCGTATGTTTTTATATACCTATATTATATAGATGTCACACCTGTGACAGGTAAAAACATGCTTTTTTGGAAAAACAGTGCCATCTGTTGGACGTACAAGCAACAATGCTATCTACAATATAAATGGGCTCTGACCCACGGCCCGCAAATGCGCAGTAGAAAGCAGATCTACCGCGCATGTGCGGACCATTGAGCTCTGCGCTACGTGCTGGGTGTCACAGAGGGGAGGAGGAAAGGGCAGACGAGTCACCGCTCCGAGAAATGGCTCGCCCTCCTCCCCCGCCCCCTGTGTCCCGCAGATAAGGAGAAGCCAAGTAAATATCCTGCAACTGCGGGGGGGGGGGGGGGGGGGGGGGAGGCAGTGCTGTCAGCTTGCCCGTGGGTCTCAGCCACCACGGGAAGAGTTTACATGGGCATCGCTCCACCACCACTCCCAGCAAAGCACTGTGACGAAAGTGAAAGCCAGAGCCCTGATCGGATTTCTTAAAGGCACAGGTCTGCCAGAAATAGCAAAGTAAGCTAGGAAATGTGTCCCAAATCTGTTGCAGTGCCTGCCGCCTGCCCTTTGCAAGGGGCGGGGGGGGGGGGGGGTGGACGGGGGGTTTTCCTCTCTCTCCCAGACACAACTGGCATGGGAACTTTGCAAGCTCTTGCGAGTGCAGAGCAAAGACTTAGGTGGGGAGGGGACAAAAATCCCGCCCGTTTTAACTGTGTGAAAGAGAAGTGTGGTAATGTGCACTGAAGGCGAGTGTGAGTGCCAGAGAGAGAGAGAGGGAGACTACGTGAGGGATTGTGTATGTGTGTGAGAGGGATTGGGCGTGCGTATGTGAGGGACAGAGAGAGAGTGTACGTGCAAGAGAGAGAGAGAGAGAGGAAGCCTATGTAGGGGGCTGTATGAGAGAGAGATTCTCTACCCCCCCCCAGCTCTCCACTTATAGGTTACAGTGGAAGGGGTTCAGTGTAGAGGGGAATGGCAGAGCAAAGGAGTTGGGGCCTGTAAGGATAGAGTGAAAGGGGTCTGAGCGTGTCCCTCTGCCACCGGGGAAGGGAGTTGGGATGGCAGGACCATTACGCCTCGCGAGATCCCCCTCGGCCACCGCTGCAGCTCCTACCACTACCACCGCCTCTGGCCCTTCGTGGTGCTGGGAGCGGGGGGGGGGGGGGGGGGGGAGCGGAGCAGAGCAAAGACGTAGGAGGCGAGGGGACAAAAATCTCGCCCTTTTTAACGGGCTTAACGGCTTGGACTAAATATTTTACGATTCCATTTCAATGTTTCCGATTGCATTGTTAAATTGAATTTTCATAGATTTCGATTTATTTTCATTTTGATTTAATTATTTCATGTGACATTGCGTTGGAATTAAGCTGTGTCGTTTACCATACCATTCTTTTAGTGAGTATAGTTTGTTTCTTCTTTTTTCATTCTTTTTCATTTCTAGAATTATGCGATTTACATCTAGACACGGATTGCTTCTCACATGGACAATTATATGTTGCGTGTTCTAGAGTCGGCAAACCAGACAATCTCTATATCTGCACAGACAATGGAACAACAAAAAATATTGTATACCCACAAGTACTGTGAAATTAACCATATTCGAACGTGTGCTTTCTCTTTTCTTTCTTTTCCATTTAACCAGAATGAACCACAGCAACGCGTGGCCGGGTACAGCTAGTTGTAAATAAATCCTTGCAGGTATTGTATATAGTAAAAAAAAATTTCTAAATAAAAGTATCCTAAGTAGGAATTATAAATGGATACGTTTATCAAGGTTGGAGGGTAATCTATATGTAGGATTTGAGGAGAATACAATATTTATAGGTGAATCTACAAAAGCTTATTTGTATAAGAAAGGCCATTTACGCATGTATGTGGGCTGATTGTATGTAAAAGTGTATATGCGCATACGCAAGCAAAAGTATATATGCAAAAAAGGGGTGTGTTGGGGCAGCGCTTGCAGGAATGCATGCAATGAGGTATTTTAATAGCAACACATCATCCAGCTCACACATGTTCATTTACTACTGCTCATTTACGCATACAAGTGCAAACTTTCTTTTTGATTTTGGACTTGGCATTTGGTGATTTGGCTTCTCCGGATGACTGGAACCAGGAGCAAACTATAGGGGGTGGGAGGGAGTGTACCAGGGACAGATTTGGACCTATTGGGCCAAAATGGGAAGCTCTTGGATCATACTGGGGGGGGGAGGGGTTTCACCTGGACAAACAGGGTCACACAGGGGCAGGATGGCTGGTGGGGTACTTGGGATAGACTAGACCATACTGGGTGATAACTAGGATATACTGGTTTATACTGGTGCTTACTGAAACAGATTGGGGGTTACAGGGTTGTGGGGGGGGGGGGGTGGAGTGCATTTTACTGGGACCTACTTTGGGTAGTGAGTTAGTGGTGGATATTACCTTTTCAAAATGACTCTGATTACCTTATGGATATTACTACTCGGGTTCAATGGCTGAAGAGGGAGAAAGAACAGTGGAGAAGGAGGAGGAGGAGTATAAGGGGAAATACAAAGAATCTACAAGATTAGGGCGCAGTGTTTGGATCTCTCAGAGGAACATGTCCTACTCAGGTTTATGTTCAACAAGGAAACCATACTGTAACTTTGCCAACAGTTAAAGCAGGACCAGCAACCTACTACCTGAAGGTGCTGACTTCGAGGTAGGAATGTACTTATTACTACCATCACACTCAACTAACCTCTTCTTATTGTATTCCTGATTTCTATCGTGGACTGACATCTTTGGACCAGGAGGACTTCTCTAACCCTGTCCTGTGAACTACCCCACTGCCCAAACCAAAGGCATATCTAACTGCTCTTCTCTGCTTTCTTCCATACAGATGATGATAATATCCATTCAAAACCTGGTTCATGATCCTGCTGGCTATTCCACAGACCACTGCAGATGTTTGCTACAACAGAGCCCACCGGCAGACCAAGGCAGTCATTGAGATAACTTCAGCCTACTCAAAACATTTCCACCATGCTTGATGATGCCTTCTCTATAACCCCCTATAACGTGAGATTTTTCTAGCCTGCTGCATGCTTCATAACCTGGTCAAAACCAGAGGCCTGCCTCCTTCAGAGGGACTAGAATTTCATCTTGATTAAAAGGAAGAGGAGGAGGAGGAGGAGGAGGAGGACAAAGAAGAGCTGAGTCAGGAGGAATTGTAGGAGATACATCACCAGTAGGGATGTGCATTTGTCTAGAATGAATTAGGCAATTTCAATGAACTTGCCTAATTCGCCCTGGATCGGGAGACCCGAATCCCAAAACGGATTTTTCCTGAAATTTGGGAATAATTCGTTTTTTGGGTTACCGTAGGGGGAGGGCACATTTATTAAAAAAAAAACACCCCAAACCCAACCCAACCCTTCAAATTTCTTAATTACAACCCCCCCCCCCAACCATCTGAGCCCCCCCAATACTTACTGAAGGCCTTGGTGGTCCAGCAGGGGTCCTGGGAGTGATCTTCCACTCTCAGGCCATCGGGCCTGCCAGGAATCAAAATGGCGCCGGTGGCCCTTTGCCCTTATCATGTGACAGGAGCTACTAGTGCCATTGGTCTGCCCCTGTCACATGGTAGGAGCAATGGACAGCTGGAACCATCTTAGAAAATGGCACGGGCCATCCATTGCTCCTTCCATGTGACAGGGGCCGACCAATGGCACTGGTAACCCCTGTCACATGGTAAGGGCAAAGCATCACCGGATTCATTTTGATTAGTGGCAGCCGATGGCCCGAGAGGGAGAGATCGCTCCCGGGACTCTGCTGGATCACCAGGGCTTTTAGTAAGTCTTGGAGGGGGGGGGGGGGGTTGTAATTAAGTAAATATGAAGGGTTGGGGTGTTTTGGGGTTTTTTTGGGTCATTTCTGAAAACAAAACGAAAAAAGTTTTAGGGTTTGGGGAGTGAACCGAAATGGTCCACCCCAAATCCGAAAATGAAAACGAACCGAAAAAAAAAATTGTGCGCATCCCTAATCACCAGCATCAATGTCAGGTTTTAGAGGAAAGGAACACTCTGATACAAAGACATTTTAGAAGGTGAGCATGCATTTATTTACATGGTGTGCTAAATGTGATGATCAATATATTACATGAACTTAGTGCTTCTTTGGCTGCTTTCTTTTTTGGGGTGGGGGAAGCTTTGTTGCCTTTGTCCAATTCTGGCACTCTTCTGCAGCAGTGTCCTGTCACAACTGACACTGTCCTTGGATGGCACTGGACCTGGGGACAGTGGCACATCAATAGAGATGCTGGAGGGGAGTTGCAGAGCTCAGAGTCAGCTAAGAAGATGGGCCGGCAGCTGTGGTGGACCTTTCCTCTTCATCCACCTGTTCCCTTGGAGATGTGGGAACATCTCTGTCTGGTAGTCACAGTGGAGATGCTGCAGGCTGTATGGGTGGAGGTGGTAATGTTGGTGGCATTACATGAGGTGGTACCATGATGGGCGGTAGCAGAGCATAGGTGTAACAGTCAAGGAGGCAGATAGAACTCCAGACTGGGGAAGTGCCATCCAGCCTGGTTGTGCTGCCAATACTGGCAGGGTCTGCATCCGGGGGAGATATAATATAGTATAGAACTGGTGGGTGCACTGGCTGGCAGGGGGCCATTCTCTGCGGCATCTCCCTCCACACTGCAGTCTGAGCCTCAGTAGCATCACGAATGCTCCTTAGCTTTTGCTGAACACCCTACATCAACTTCCTTAGGCATTGCATCTCAGCTCTGAATTCTACCATCTCCTCCACCATTTTTAAAGATTGCGCCAGCCATGCATTACTCCTACCATGTGACAGGGGCCGGCCAATGGCATGGATACCCTGTCACATGGTAAGGGCAAAGGGCCATTGGCACAATTTTGATTAGTGGCAGCCGACGGCCTGAGAGTGGGAGATCACTCCCGGGACTTCCACTGGACCACCAGGTACTTGTAAAAGGTTTTTTTTTTGGGGGGGGGGTGGGGTTGGGAGGATGGGGGAAGCTAAGGGATCAGTTTTAAAGGGTTGGGGTGGGTTTAGGGATTGTTTTGGTGTGCCGTTTTTCCCGCCCTCCCCCAAAACGATAAGAGAACCCCACGAACACTTTCATGGGGTTTTCCTATCGGTTTCGGGGAGCCCCCGATTTCTGACGACTTTGAAAATATCGTACGATATTTTCAATCATCAGAAGCACGATTCACATCCCTAGAGTGTATCATCTACTTCTGGTTATGTATCTAGCATACCCTGTCTACTCACTATCTATGAGTCTCTCTCTACAGCTCAGCTAACCCGGAGGTTGCAGTTCCAGGATCTGTGGGTCTTCAGCCCTGCTGGGCAGATCGGCTCACTACTGCCACCTCTGGTGGTTCTACTATCTGTCCAATAAAGAACTATCTATGTCTGTCTCCATACTCCAGCCTAGTCGGTGGTCCCTCTCTTGATATCCTCTTGAGGGTGCTGTAATCTGCCATTGACCCAAGGATTCACCATTCTATATTAGAGTGCTCATCTCTCACATTCAAGAGCTGAGTACAACACACTGCTACCTTGCAGTCTACCCTCAACTGTTGCTAACATCTTCTTCCTCAGGAACTGTATTATAACCAATTGCTACTTCTTAGCAGGAACCATACAGAGGGCCTACATCTCCCTCCAGGGAGACACTCATATATCAGGTTGCCATTCTATGTGGAGATTCATAACAGATACTATTTCCTCCTCTCTGGAAGAACAGATCTTAGATGGTTGCTGACCTCTCTTCTCTGGGGAGCAACTCCATAGCAGCTTCTATTACAGATTGCTACGCAGCAGTCCTAACCTATAACAGACTGTTAACTCCTAGCAGACACTAACAGATTGATAATTCCTCCTCCTGGCGGGGTAAGCCATAACAGATTGCTAACATCTCTCTTCTACAGGAGTCAGATTACAACAGATCGCTAACTCTGCCCTCCTGGTGGGGTGATTGATAACACCCAGGTACTTAGCCTCTCCTTATTCTCTCTCATTCTATTCAACACACAATCCCTAGTGAAAAAGACCCCAATACTACACGACATCCTAACAGACCTCAGCCCAGACATATGCACCGTCACAGAACCATGGCTCAAACAAACAGATGTAGTAATAACCAACCAACTCCCCACAAACCTATACGACATCATATCTGTCACTAGAATAAAAAAAAGAGGAGGTGGCCTTCTACTAGCATCAAAGAAAGAGCTCCACATCAAACTGATAACCACTCACTCAGCACCCAACTATGAAATGGCATACTTCGAATCCAACCAACTACAAATCTGCCTAGTATATACACCCCCAGGTATCCTAGAACGTGACCCATCCCCCCTCATAGAATTCATTACCGAAAACATCAACATTCACTCACCAGCCATCATCCTAGGCGATTTCAACCTTCACATTGACACCTCTCCAAAAAACCCCTCCTGCAATGTGATTCTCAACTCCCTCTCAGCCATAGGATTCAAGCAAATCATCGACTCCCCCACACACAAAGCAGGACACTCACTAGACCTGATCTTCATAAACATACTCATACAAACCAAAAACCCCACATCATATATCTCTGTTCCCTGGTCAGATCACTCCCTAATTCACCAAAACCTCGTCATGCACGCACCCAACCACCCCTCCCCCAATCACATCACCACTATCCAATTCAGGAAACCATGCAAAACAGAGGACCTGACTGAATCACTCCCATCCGCACTCGACAATCTAGACCTAACCAACACTGAAACCACCCTTGCCTCCTGGAACACCATCACACATAACATTGCCAACCAACTTTGCTCCCTAATAACCAAACTTAATAAAAAAACCCATGGTACTCTCCAGAACTAAAAACACTTAAACAAAACCTTAGAAAAACCGAAAAAACAGTGGCGAATCTCACACTCCCCCAATCTCCTGACCACTTACAGAACCACCCTACACAACTACAGAACAGCCATAATCACAACTAAATGCGACTACTCAAAAAAAAAAAAATACACGATCTACAAGTCAACCCTAAAGTACTCTTCTTATACGTCACTAACCTCAGTAAAATACTCCCATCATCCTCACCAGAAGACGAATCCAAATCCAAATGCAACAAACTCGCCCTTTTTTTCAAAGATAAAGTCACCAAGATAATGGACAAATTCCCTCCCTCAACAACAAACAAAATTACCTTACCCATAATCCCAGACGCTATCTTCAATTAATTTGAAAGCATAACCGCCACAGAAATAGAATCACTAATTAGAAAAATCAACCCCACAGCTCATCCAGCCGATGCAATACCAATCAAGCACCTAAAATCCATCCCCAGCCTCATAGCCAAACCCATTACCAACAACATCAACACATCACTAACACAGGGACATGTATCAGCCGACATTAAGCAAGCACTGGTCAAACCCATCCTCAAAGAAACCCAACTCAATCCCTCCGAACCCAACAGCTTCAGACCCATATCATCCTCCCCTTCCTCACTAAAATTCTAGAAAAAGTAGTAAACAATCAACAGATCACCTAGAGAAATACAATATACTACATCCCTTCCAATTTGGTTTCCACAAATTCTTCAGCACAGAAACACTATTACTCTCCCTCACAGACTCCATCCTCAAAAGCCTAGACAAAGGACAATCCTTCATTCTAGCTATGCTAGACATCTCAGCAGCCTTCGATACCATTAGTCACAACCTCCTCATCAACCGGCTAATGGAAATTTGAATATCAGGCATAGCCCTCCAATGGTTCATCTCATACCTAGAGAATAGACAATACAAAGTTAAAATTGGCAAGACCGAATCCAAACCCATCAAACTATCCCAAGGCGTCCCACAAGGCTCTTCTCTTTCATCCACGCTTTTCAACATATATATGCTCCCCCTATGAAAACTCCTAATTGACCTTCATCTCACCTTCTTCATATATGCCGACGATGTACAAATTCTCATTCCCATCCCAGAATCCATCATTAAATCCCTACACACCTGGGAAAACCACCTCATGTCTATCAAACAACTCCTGAATCAAATAAGCCTCTCCCTCAACACGGACAAAACTGAATTATTAATACTAAACCTCAAACACAAAGACCTAATCCCCCTCCCAACATCATCCCTCCATACAAAACCTCCCTTATCAACAGAAGTCAGAAACCTAGGTGTCACCATAGATAATGAATTAAACCTAAAAAAATTCATAAATGCAACCACAAAAGACTGCTTCACAAACTCCATGTGCTCAAAAAACTAAGGCCCCACCTGCATCAACACAACTTCAGAACAGTCCTTCAAGCACTCATTCTGTCCAAAATAGACTATTGCAATTCCCTACTCCTAGGACTCCCCGCCACCTCCATAAAGCCTCTACAAATGCTCCAAATGCAGCTGCCAGAATCATCACAAACACCAGAAGGAATAAACACATCACCCCCACACTAAGAAACCTCCACTGGCTCCCCATACACTTCAGAATACGCTTCAAATGTCTCACTCTAATTCACAAAACCCTATACAATCAATCAATAAACTGGTTCAACACCTCCCTCCATTTCCAACTCTCCCGGACCCACAAGATCTGCCAATAACGGCTCCTTACCTATAACCTCCCCCAAACTGACTAACCTAGCAGCTACACGGGAACACACTCTCTCCCTGGCTGGACCCACTATTTGGAACACAATGCCCATTGATTTAAGACTTGAACCAAGCACACACAATTTCAAAAAGAAACTTAAAACTTGGCTCTTTGAGGAAGCCTACAAATAACCCTTATTCTCCTCCCGCAACCCTCTTCCCCCCTCTGCACCCCCTCTAGCATGTTACAGAGCTTATGCTTCCCACCCCAACACCCAATCTCCCCACTACTTCCAGAATTATTGTTACCTGTTCCTCTTAGCCCTTTTGTTCTCCTTTAATTCCTTTTTATGTTTTCTCCCCCCTTTTTTTTATTACACTTCTGTACACATTATTAATCCCATAATTACTTAAACTGTTCGATGTATTTTCCTTTCATTATCCAGCTGTTGATATGTAAACCCAGGTGATGTGTAAACGAACATTGGTATATAAAAAAGTCAAATAAATAAATAAATAAATAAAGCTAGCAGCAGGATAAATAGCATTAACTAACCACTTCAGGGCAAAAACGGTCCAGGAGACTAAGCCATAGGCTCAGTTCTGATCCAGCTCTGCAGCAGGTCAGTCCTGGAGAAACTTTACAAAACTCTTGAGAACAACTTGAACCTGAAAACAAACACAAGCCATAAGATTAAATGGGCATATATCCAAATGAGTTAGCCAACACCACTCAGATATGTTCCATCAGGTCATGAAGTATGAAGTCCTCAGCATTTCCATCAGAAGAGACATTAGACCTCAATTTCAACCAGATACTGACATTCCTTGCACACACGCCTAGTTATAATGATCCGAGTCTGGCTTTTGGACCAAATCACCAGTTGTTGCATGTCTGCAAGTCACAGAATACGTTTACCTCCCTCTGTGTGGTTTTATTCCATGTAACTCATCCAAAGGTTTTGCCCATAACTTCATTTGTTAACCACATCCTATACTGTTGCCTGCAGCACAGGGTCCTCTGGATCTATTTCCCTATATCAGTGATCCTTTTTGAACATAGCCCTCTTTGATCCAATCATCCTGGTCACGTTCTACAGTTTCCATTAACCAAGCGGACACATAGAGGTACTATTCCCTATGCACACTCCACACCTTTTGTCGTATCATTCATACTAATCTTGGTTGGCAGTTTACTACTATTCCATTGTCCTGGCAGAATCCAAGGCAATTCATCTCAAATATCTGACAAAGATTCCATACAAAACACATCTTTGATGTCTTAAACATCTTCTTTGTCATTGTGCTCCTCCATACTGACAAATGTCCTCCTCAGGGGGGTTTCCAAAGGATGTCTGTGCTATTGCTTTGCTAAAACTGGACAATCATAATTTTTTCTGTGGATTTTTAGGACCTGCCAAACCCTCAAACATCCTCACCATCAGAATCACTCCTGAAGTCACCTCCGGCGACTTTTGTGAATCTTCTAACACAGGCATAGAAGCTGGTCCCACCACATATAATACAGGCTAGGTGGAAGCATGACTAAACTGCTCAGATGGCTTATCTATAAGGGTCATCCTAATACCAAGCTTCTTTAAAGTTTCTCCCAGCCACTCCTGAATGAGACCCACTCCTGGTGCATATGTGCCCCATATTAGTCCATCAACTCTGGAACCTTACTGACTAGCTTAATGCTTCCCAACCAGTTTACCATGGCAAACTGATTCACCTTCAGACCTGAAAAAGTTACTACTGTTTGATACTCAGATCCAGACCAGCACCTGGGCTCTGCTCTCAACACCTCACTGCAACAAGTGTCATCACAGGTGGATCTTAAACATGTAGCTCCTTTCTGAGAAGATGTGTAATCATCCATGCCTCTTCTTCTTAGCTATAGCATGAGACCTAGAATGTGGTAAAGTAATTGTTATACACACCGGCTGTGGGTTGCCGTGGTCGGCCCCACTCACCAGCCGCTTAACGGCCGCTGCAGGTCCCGGCATCCTTGCAGTGGTGGTGAGCCGCTGCCGCCACACTCCACCACACTTCGGGCCTCCCACGGTCTGCATGGAGGCTGAGACAATTGCCGACCACTGACCTCTTCCGGGCCCTCCCTAGGCACATGCGTGCACCAGTCTGCATCCTCTTAAAGGGCCAACGGCGGTTAAACCGGGTCTGGCCCCTAATGATGACATCAGGCCCTCCGGCCTATTTAAGGACGATCCTCAGCCCAGCAAACTGACTTGGCAACGAGTTCCTAGGTGCCTACTTCATGGTTCCTGTCTCGGTGTTCTTCGCTAGAGATTCCTTCTCAGCATTCTTTACTTCTGTGGTTCCTGCTTCAAGCCTTCAGCCTCAGCAGACTCCTCTTCTCTCTGGAGAGCTAGCCACTGGACCCCTGCCTTCGGCTACAGCCCTTCAGGGCCCCGGGTGTCCCTGCCCTGACTCCATCTTCATCTGCTCTTGCTGGCCTTTGACCCTGGACCGGAATTGATCTTCGTCTCTTTGCTGCCTGCCTCCGACCCTCGGACTGGACCTGACTTCTCTTCCATCTTGGGGCCAAGACCTGACACCACCATCCTCTGGCCTCTCCCGGGACAGCCACGCAGAGGTTGGCCTAAGACCAGCCGGCTCCAGCACCCAATGGCTCAACCTGTGGGGTACATGGGCTGGTACTGGCGAAGCTCCTGCCTGCCTCTGCTTCCCATCCGGCCATCGCCTCCCGATTGGTGAGACCTGTGGCGTTCGCCCTCCACAGGTTGTGCCAATACACCTCGGGCCAAGGGTCCACAAACCCTAGCAGTAATGGGTAGCATGAGAGCATGGATAGCTGGGGCCCTGCCTTGTGCTGCATACACAATGCACACAGCATCTCCTCATCTTCCTCCCTTCTGAATTTCCTCCTCTGAGAGCCCTTCCAGCCTCTCTTATCCCTAGCTGAGTGGGACAGGGAATGTGCCCTGAGCACTGAATGTGACTTATTCTGAGTGCTGGGAAGGCATCACCGGCAGAGGAGATCCGGCAGCCCACATGTCACAGGCCCCACATCACACAAACTTCTCCCTTCTCCTGCACTTGTACATCAAGGGTACTGGTTTGTTGTGACAGCTTCATTTGTATCTTTGCCTTCTCTTTCCTGTTGTTTCAAAATTTGAAAGAGAGTGTGGTGAGGCTTTCAGTGCTTCCTTATCTCTTCTTTTGAAGTACCTGAAAAAGTAGAATAAAAATCAAATAAATAATTAATATTTGACCCTGAATCCTCTTCATGTCCACCTTGCCTACCCCATTGTTTGGTGAGCCACACATGGTTTGGGCTTGAAAACGCTGGGAAACATTGGTGTAACATGTACTTAAGAATTCAATTCAGGGTCATTTTCCCTTTGGTAGCCACCAACCAGCTTCTCAGAATAAAACCAAGGAAAGGGAGAAACAGATAGTTTTTTTAACAAGAGATATAGCTTTAGGTATCTTTATTTTATTTTTTATTTATTTTAAAAGATGTATATTCCGCACTTCTACAGAGATTGTTCAAAGCGGATTACAAAAGATGAAAAAAGGTTAAAAGACACACCAAAAAAAACCGTGCCATTGCAAATATAGAATCTCAAATGGCCAGTGAGACTGAAGCAGACAGCCTGTGAAAAAAAGAAATGCTTTTAATGGCTTTTTAAAGATCTTCCTGCAGAGTAGGGAATGTAGTGAGATCGGCTGCAGGCCAACAACTGAGAAGGCTCTATGTCACGAAATATCCAAGTATGCCAGTTTAGAAGAAGAACTCTGAATAAATTCTTGCTTGCTGACTGTAACTATCATGGAGGCTTAGATAGTTGTAATACAGGATTAATCCATTTTGAGGAGTCATTATTCATCAGCTTATGAATGAGAGAAATAACCTTGCATTGTATTCTCCATTGGACTGGAAACTAGTGTAATGCTGATAGAATCAGGGTTATGTGCTCTCTCATCTTAGAGCGGGTCAGAACTCTTGCAGCACAATTCTGAATTATCTGCATGGCACGGATAGCGTTAGTTGGCAAGCTCAGGTATAAAGATCTGCAGTAATCAAGGCCAGTAGAAGGCCTGTAACACAGAGGGGAAATCTGCATGCTCCAGAAGAGGCTTGAATTGTCTCAGCAAACAAATGGTGAGATTCATTAAGGCATTTCTCCCATTTTGTGTCTATGGGAGAAACCCTTTGTGAATCAGGTACAAAGTTTTAAAAATGATTTTACAACTGCACTTATTTGATCATGCATAGATAAGTTTCTATCAATCATCACACCTACATTTTTTACTTTTTGGGAGATTGGTAGATAGTGAACTTGAAACTGAAAGATGCTGGAATTTCATATGAAAGAATTTTAACTCCAGATAGTATAATGATCTCAGTTTTTGCACATTCAGCTGTAGCTTGCACTTGAAAAGCTGTTTCTTCATTAATCATGACAATTAACATTAAATCAAGTATTCATTATAAGGCAAATTTTAAAAACCCCTATGTGTGCGCAGAAGTCAGGCCACGCGGATTTTAAAAGGTGCACGAGTACATGCGCATCTCCCGGTACATCCACAAAATTTTGTTTAAAAAGAGGCGGGGCATGGACATGGTCTGGACAGGGCATGGGCATTCCTGATTTTCTCAATGAATCCAGCGTGTAAGTATTTATTTATGTGGACAAGAGTGCGCTGAGGTCCCCTGATGCATAACTTTACTTCTGCTATGGATGGCATGTAAGTCCTGAAACAAAAAAAAATGAGGTGTTTGCAGGGTTTTAAGGGTTGAGGCTAACCCGCTAACATTCCCCTACTCCATTGAAAATTTGTAAACCGTTATGATGGCAAAACCGAATGACGGTATATAAAACTCGATAAATAAATAAATAAATAAATAAAATAAAAGGGAGGCTATTTAATTGGGAAGATTAGAACTTCCTTTCCTTTACTTGAGCGAACTGGGAAAAAACTGGGGAAACTGGTATTTGCGTTGGCGCATGTATCTTCTAAAATTCTACCTACGTGGTAGTGGCAGCATTTGCACGCATATTGTGTGTCCATATAAAATGGCACATATACGCGCGTATGTTATAAAATGGCCACATCAATTCATGCGAGTGAGAAAATGCGCATACATGTTGCCCGCATACCAGAATACTAGTATGAAAGTAAATTAATTCAAAAGATATTTTTTCAACAATTATCTTTATGGTTTTTGTAATAGACAAAACAAATTTCACTGCTGCCCAGTCCCTTTTCTCAAAGTTCGGACTTTTTATTACTTGTGGCTTTCTTCTATAAAAGGGGTCCAGTTTCTGAAATAATCTTCTTCTTTAGGAGCATTTTCCTGGCTCTATTGCTTTTAAGAGTCCATTAATCTATCTGAAAAGAAAGTATTCACAACTTGAGTCCTGCAGCTCATTCAGATTTCCACTGACCTTTGGCCTACAGCTATCCTGTTGCTAGCATTGCTCCCTTCCTCTGAGGTCTGCGTAGACTGAGAAAACCCTACCCTTCCTGCTGGCTTTATGCATCTATTCCTCCTGCGGTTTCTCCGACTACTGAGCATGTATATTGCCCTTAGTCATAGCAGCTGTAAAGCAACAGCATCCATCTGAGCATGCTCTATGCACTTTTCTTTCAAGGCTTCTCTTAATTAGAAACTCACTGTGATAAAACAACCCATTAGGGTTACAACATCACATAGTATCCAAAATAACTATCTCACAGATCTCATTTATGGTGAATCATCAGGAATCCCTACATTAAAATCACATTTTTTTTCCTTGGATAGCATAACAGAATAAAATGTAAATGTTAAAAATTACCTCGAGACACAATTATATTTCCCAAAGGGCTTAACCCACAAGCAACCAGGCACACTCAAAATATGTCATACCCATCTCCAACAATTTATAATAATAGGATGTAAATACAAAATAAAGTCCATGAAATATTCTAAAATTACTTCAGATGCAAATGGAGTTGTGAAGGAGCTCACAGAGGACATCCCGCTTTGCAGTACTCTTTTGCAGGCATGCCGCCATCAGCCACAAGCCAGCCAATTAATAACACCATGGGAGCAGGTCATCAGCAAGTTCAGTACTGGGGGAGGAGCTCCATGTGAATGACACCGCTCACCTGCAAGATACAGCACAGCTTTCTGGAATCACAGCAAGATCAAGGCAGGGAGAGTGCGACCTTAAAGAAGGGAAGAGTTTGAAGGGAAGAAGTACTAGTGCCACTTAAAAAGTAGATTAGCACATGGTGGCACAAAGCACCAACTATGTACTATGTGGGAGAGGCAGTTGATAAATGTGAAAATAACCATCCTTCAATATCTATTGTTATACTTGTTAAATGTTCACCCTCCAAGGTTTATTGCTAGATGTTTTAATGTTCCCAATTAAAGTTAATGTTACAATGTATAAATAGGATGACCTCCAGTCATACTATTCCAACTGTTATAATGTGAACAGCTGTGATATACGCCAACGAATGTCGGTATATAAAAGCAAATAAATAAAATAAAATAAAATAAATAAATAAATGTCTATACATTAGTGTGTGGCTCATAATATATTTGTCTCTGTAAAAAAAAAAAATGCTGCACACAATTCTGGGTGCACATCTTTTCTACGTATTAAGAAACTGTTGTGAGCCCTTGGTGTTATGGGAACGCTTGAGGCAGTCCCATTTCTGAGATTTCATGTACCCTTGGCCATGATGCAACCACAGAGGAGCTCCGGGCAGGCAAGGAGTATCCAAGCACAGGCTGAAGATGTAGAACCCTGGCCTCTGCTGAACCTGATCGCATCAAAGAGACCCAGCAACGCAATGTTGGTCTCTGGGGTAGCCCTCCAGGCCACTCGATAGCCCTTTTGGACCTGCCATACAAAACAGCAAATGCGACAGGACAGTCAGAGGCTGAATATGTGAGGGATGCACATGAAGATTCTGGATAGAAACATAGAAACATAGAAATGACGGCAGAAGAAGACCAAACGGCCCATCCAGTCTGCCCAGCAAGCTTCACACATTTTTTCTCTCATACTTATCATTTTCTCTTAACTCTTGGTTCTATTTCCCTTCCACCCCCACCATTAATGTAGAGAGCAGTGATGGAGCTGCATCCAAGTGAAATACCTAGCTTGATTAGTTAGGGGTAGTAGGGGTAGTAACTGCTGCAATAAGCAAGCTACACCCATGTTTATTCCCTTTACCCAGACTATGTCATACAGCCCCTATTGGTTGTTTTTCTTCTCTCCTGCCGTTGAAGCGGAGAGCCATGCTGGTTATGCATTGAAAGTGAAGTATCAGGCCCTTTTGGTTTAGGGTAGTAACCGCCGTAACAAGCCAGCTACTCCCTGCTTTGTGAGTGCGAATCCTTTTTTTTTTTTTTTCTTCTCCCCTGCAGTTGAAGCTATTCTGGATATGCGTGAAGCCTCAGCTTTTTTATTCCCCTGCTGTTGAAGCAGAGAGCTATGCTGGAAATGCTTGATGTATCAGCCTCTCCCATGCCATGAAGCAGAGAGCCATGCTGGATATGCATCGAAAGCGAAGTATCAGGCACATTTGGTTTGGGGTAGTAACCGCCGTAATAAGCCAGCTACTCCCCGCTTTGTGAGTGCGAACCCTCTTTTCTTCTCCCCTGCCTTTGAAGCAGAGAAACTATGCTGTATATGCTTGGAAAGTGAAGTATTAGGCTTATTTGGTTGGGGGTAGTAACCGCCGTAACAAGCCAGCTACTCCCCTCTTTGTGATAGCAAATCCTTTTTTTCCACATTTCCTCTTGCCGTTGAAGCTTAGAGCGATGTTGGGAGTCACAGTAAGCATCTGTATGTTTATTTAATAAGGGTATTGTCTCCGGGCAGTAGCCATCTTTCTGGTGAGCCACCCACTCTACATTGGCGGTCTCTTGACTTTATGGATCCACAGTGTTTATCTCACGCCACTTTGAAGTCCCTCACAGTTCTGGTCTTCACCACTTCCTCCGGAAGGGCATTCCAGGCATCCACCACCCTCTCCGTGAAGAAATACTTCCTGACATTGGTTCTGAATCTTCCTCCCTGGAGCTTCAAATCGTGACCCCTGGTTCTGCTGATTTTCTTCCTACGGAAAAGGTTTGTCGTTGTCTTTGGATCTTAAAACCTTTCAAGTATCTGAAAGTCTGTATCATATCACCTCTGCTCCTCCTCTCCTCCAGGGTTGTGTACATATTTAGATTCTTCAATCCTCTCTCCGTACGTCATCTGATGAAGATCCTCCACCTTCCTGGTCGCCCTTCTCTGTACCGCTTCATCTTGTCTTTGTCTTTTTGAAGATACGGTCTCCAGAACTGAACACAGTACTCCAGGTGAGGCCTCACCAAGGACCTGTACAGGGGAATAATCACTTCCCTTTTCTTACTCGATACTTACTCGATACTACTCGATACTTACTCGATACTTGAAGGTTGAGACGAGACTCAGGATACTTGAAGAGAAGGACTCTGAAAGTATCACAAGTTGTTTGAAGAATACTGAGTAGGTACTTCCACATCACGCGCCCTACTCAGCCCAATGGGGGCTGGTCGTGGACCACGCCTGGAGCCGAGCCCTACACAGCCAGTCAGAGCTGGTCGCGGACCACACTAGTGGTTCCCCGCACAGTTGGTTGAAGAATCAAAGCGAAAGCCTCTGGCGAGGCCTGCACCAAGGCGCACCTTCCACTGTCAGTCAAGGCAAGGGACGGACCACACCATCGGAACAGGTTTTAGGTAGAGTTCATTCGTATGGACAAGGTGAACGCAAGAGGCTCTGAAGATCCAGACAGGATTCAGGATTTGGGGAAGGACTTCAGGATCCAAGGACTTGGAGAACCTCACTCGGCACGAGAGTTTGAGTGGACTCGGAGAGTATGGCACCTGAGGCTAAAAGCTCGGAGATGGGACTCGGAGCGAAGGACAATAAAAACCGGAATCCTCTGGAGGCTTACGCTGCCATAGCGGAGGATATCTGAATTGCTTGAAGATCAGGAGATGAAAACATCGGAAGTCCAGAAGATCTGAAGAATGAAACATCAGAGATCTGAGGAGAAGGATGAAGGAAACATCAGGACGACTGGAACTGACGAGACGAAGACTCAGGGTCAGACAAGAGACCACAATGAAGACGAAGACTTGGAAATCCAATATGGAACAGAGTGCCAATGAGAAGCAAGATGGAAGAGACGTCCTAGGAAGGACTGGCTCCTTGCGAAGGCAACAACGAAGCAATGAAGACAGGACCCTTTTGTAGGGCTGAAGAGGCAACTCCCACGATGACATCACTGGAGCACCACTCCCACGCTGGCCCTTTAAGAATGGAGAGGAGGCACGGCCCCGCGCCTAAGGAAGAGGAGTGCAGGATCCTGGAGAGCGGCCTCCCTTCCGCAGCAGGATGCAAGAGCAGGGCTGGGCTACAAAACAGGCCCTGTCGCTGGAGCGGCTTCCTGACGCAAAGGAATAGCTGAGGGCGGCTCCCTGCCACAAGCAAGAATGAGGACGGAGGCCCTTCCCCATGGAGGGCACCAGGTAATGTTGGTGGTCTCTGGACAGCGTAGAAATGCAGTCGCAGCCCTCTAGCCGCAGCGCGGCCTCTGAGCTGAGTGAGAATGCTGACAGTGGCTTCCTGGCCACAGGGCAGTCCTGGAGCGGCCCCAGCCGTGCTTAAATAGGCTTCAGTGGCTCCTGCCATGAAGGCAGGGAACTCCAGAGTGGCCTCCTGGCCGTGAAGCCGTACAGGAGCGACTCCAGCCACGCAGCGGAGACGTCAGCGGCCTCTGGGCCGCAAAGGAAGCTGAAAAGGAGCAAAAAGAAGTGAGAGGCTGCCCGTAGCTCCGGCTGCGGGCAGAATCGCAACACTTGGATCTCAGCATGGCTCAGGGAAGAGCCCCAAGACACACCATGTGAGGTGAGTGTGTACAGGCACAGGCGGAGCAGGAACAAGGCTGGACCAGAAACAAGGCATGGAACGTCAGGAACTGGAAGAGGGCCGGCTCAGCTCTCCACTGGACCTGCATGCACTGGTGACACCCAGCAACGCAATGCTGGTCTTGAGAGTAGCCCTCTGGCCACTCGGTAGGCCTTCCGGACCTGCCACTTGGGAACGACGAGTGCATGAGGCCAGACGGAGGCTGAGGGCAGGAACAAGATGAGACAAGGACTGGAACTGGAAGACTCAGGTTACTTGGAAGACTCAGATGAAGACTCAGGATCAAGCTAGGTTGAGAGAACATTGCACAAATCTCATCTTTGGGTGAGTTTCCTCACTCCGAGGGTCATCAAATGTTCACAAGAGAGCACTGTTCTGTTCGTACGTCTCACATTGAATGTCAAAGTGGCCCCTAACCCCTACACTAATACCTAAACCTCACCTCGAATTACTAGGTGGGCCTCCCATAGAGAAATAAATACCTATCTAGGGTCAGGGCATTATAGCTATTTCTCTCTCTCTCTCTCTCTCTCTCATTTCAAAGTGATTGCAATTTGTGGTAACTTAGCTCTTTATGTAGGTATTATTGCAATAAACTCCCTATTACCATAAAATATGTCCCTTTTCCCATCACATGTGATATTTACTGCATTTTGATAAATCCAGGCCATAGTTTGGTGGTATCATTTTACAATCCTTTTTTCTATTATGTAATCTTGTTCTGATTACTTTGATATGGTCTATAGAAGTGGGAACTGTATGATATTTTGGGAGATATTATACAGTGTTTGGTCAGCATATGTAATATTTGGTTTGTTCTCTATTGTTTTAGTATTTTTGTTTTCTTTTTTGTCATGATGAATTGCATTGTGTGCATTATTTTGCTTTTATAGTGGGGTTTTTTGTCTTGAGCTTTATTTTATATACTTTTTGAATTTCTGTTTTGAGCATATTTATGATAAGCAGCTTGTAAATAAATATTAAAGATGACTTAGACAGTAACAGAATATTAATTAAGATATTAATTAGTACCAACATTTTCTTTGCAGGTTGCAAAACCTCTCATTGGACCAATCTAAGGGTTTTTCAAAGATGTACATGAGCTTTTGAGACCACATAGGTCAGTTGTGGCCCAGAACACTGTACCATGGAAATAAATTCTGCATTAACTCTTTAAACAAAAGGAATGATGATGAATACACTTAAAAGGCACTCTTGGACAATTTATCATTATTGTGCAAGATCAGTGATACATGTTATTATCATGTAGGATCATCAAAATATTTGCATTCTCCTGGACATTTTTCTCTTTTTCCAGGAATTTTCTTAGTGCAAGGAAACTTATGCTCTTTCTGGCCTTTTCAATGATTGATTGCTGGGTGCTAACCAGGTTAAAACCAGCAGGCTTCTTAAAAACCTAGATAAGAGAGGCAATTTTCTGAAGAACCTTTCAAATCCCTGCCATCAGGCCAGCCCAGAGAGTTTGGATGACCTGTCTCAAATATCAAAATATATTTTCATAACTCTTTTCTTCTTCAGGACCCCAGATACACTTCCCTGTTGGAAATTCTTGTACAGATAGCATCTGTAAGATCATTTGTAGAACTGCCTTGTAGGCAGATTTATGATGTGGCTATTCTGTCTGCTTCAGGAGTTTCATGTTACTCATGAAGACAAATAAAAAAACCATGTAATTTCCAAAACTACAACTGACTTTAACATTGTAATTTAGTAGAAAGAATCATAAAAGAGAAAAAAGTCTCACCAAATTTAGGGGATGATACACTTAAATTTAGGGCTTAGAAAAATTATATAACCAAAATTTATTCATTGAGTTCAGCAAACATAAATAATCACAAATGCAGCTCTGAGGCCCTCAATATATCAAGAACGTCACTAAACTCCCTTTATGTGGGTTTTTAGTCTGGCCTCTACCCTGAAATGCATAATACATTATTGGATTCCTTACTATATGCATGACTCTAATCTCTTTCCAGATGTGCCTGTAATCCGCTTCCTTCAGCAGCTACAGGGGTGGTGAGCCGACCCTTCTGCAAGCCCCAGAATTTAGGAGAACCCACTCTCAACCAGAGTTCACCAATTAGGGACCAGATAAATCTGGGGAGGCCCAAGGGGAGA